>NW_017731983.1:374742-380264 GCF_001890085.2 Hipposideros armiger
TCAATTAACCCAAAAGAAATCTGGAAAGGAAAAACAGAAGAACAAAAGACATACAGAACAAACAGAAGACAAATAGACCTAAATCAAAACATATCAACAATTACGTTAACTGTAAACAAACACTGCAATATAAAAGCAGAAGATTGTCAAATATATGGAAAAGCAAGACCCAACTATATGCTGTCTATGAGAGATGCACTTACATATAAAGTCCCAGATAGGCTGACAGTAAAAGGATTGAAAAAGATATATCAGACAAACAGTAATCATAAGAAGGTTAGAATGGTTCTATAAATATCAGATAAAGTAAACTTCAAGACAAAGCATTGCCAGAAATAAAAAGAGACATTTCATAATGATTAAATGGTCAATACATCAGGAAGACATAATCATAAATGTGTAGGAGCCTAATAACAAGCTACAGAAGAGACAAAGCAGAAATTGACAGACTTAAAGGGTGAAATAGTAATAGATAAATTCACAGTCATACTTGGTTTTAATATCCCTCTCTCAACAATTGATAGATCAGCTAGACAGAAAAATCAGTAAAGACATGAGAATCTAAACAACACTCTATCAACTACATTGACCTAATTGACATTTATGGAACAAGCCACCAGCCAACTGTAGAATTGTTCTTTCCAAGTGCACATGGTGCATTCACAAAGATAGCCCATAGACTGGGCCGTAAAGCAAGCCTCGATGACTTTCAAGATTGAAATTTCCTATGAGCCGTTTATTTTCATTATCCCACTTAATCTTTCACAATAACCCTAGGATATTGGGACATACTATTACAGTATTAGTCCAATTTTATACATAAGGAAGCAAAGGCTCAGGAAACCAAGTCACTTTTATTTTAATTTTGGCCGGTGAAGCTTTCACAAACTGAAGACAAATATACATATCCTCACACCTAGCTCCACCAAATCTTTGCAGGTCAGTGGGAAAAACTCAAGACCTGTGGTCTTAAGGTCTGGCTGTGAGCCTGCCCTCACCTCTCACTAGCTGTGTGCCCTTGGTAAGTCATGTGACCGCTCTAAGGCTGGATTTGCACATCTGTAAATGTATCTGAGGTACATGCTGCCAGCGCCATTTTACAGATGAGGAAACCAAGCCCTAGATGGGTTACATCGTATTGCGTGTAAGTGGCACAGCCAGGATTCAAATCCAGGTCCATCTGACTCCAAAGCCCACATGTTCACCCACCTGGGCTCCAGATCTAAAGCCAGCACACCTGAGACGGGCCTTCCCAGCACAAGTCTGCGATTTGCACCTCCAAGCAAAGCCTATAATAAGACCTAATATTTACATTAAAGGGTACCTTTTCAGGGTTTTTACATGCTAACTCTTATTTAGATAACATTAAAGGCACAGTAGAGCTGAGTTGTTAGGCATACACTTTCTGGGGCCCGTCTACCTGGGTTGGAGTCCCAGCCCCACCATTTGCTTGATTCATGGTCTAGGCTAAGTTATCTATCCTTTCAGGACCTCAGTTTCTCTCATTTGTCAAATGTGACTAATAACAGTATTTTGCTTACTGTGAGAATAAAATGAGTTCAAAGGAAAAGTGCCAAAACAGTTGTGCAGCATGTGGTAAGGACCACAGATGTGCAGGCCATTATTTCATTATTATGAAAGTTCCTAACCTTTTTGTAGAATAAGCATTGTTAGAGCCTCGTTCAGATGAGGAACAATACCAGAAGGGTTGACAGCTTGCCCAAGGGCACTCAGCGGGGCAGGGGTCGAGCCAGGATGGGAGGAGGAGCACGCCAAAGGGTGAGGGAGGCAAAGACACTTGGTAAAGAGGAAGGGTCCTTCCCTGCCTCCCTTCCCCAGCCTCTCACAGCTGCAGGCTTTGCCCTGCTCAGCAGAATCTGAGCCACCAGCCCTGACCGGACAGAAACATGTGAGCAGTCTCACCCCAACAGCAAGCAGGATCCGGAACGAGCCCTGGTGCCCTCGTGCCCCAGCCTCCATGTCTACTGAGGAACATGGCCTCACACTGGGGTGGACAAGTGTGGGCAACAGTATATGCCCACCTACATCACAGCCATGCCACTGCGGCTCTCCCACCCCAGGACAAAGCAGCCGCCTGTCTATGCTGCTGTTCCAGTGTCAGGTCTTTATTTTCAGAAAGGGGTAAGGGGGTTTTGTGTAATTGCTGGAAAGTTAACAGAACGTGAATCACAACAGAACATGAAACCAGCTTCCTGAATTGGCAAAACATGTCATAGTTCCCATGGTTCTCCAACAGCGTTAAAAATTACCATCAAGATGGAAACTTAAAACAGATACTTCTAGGAGCAACACCACTTGCAGAGGAACTCGTTATCAGCTTAGATTGTGGCCCACCACCTCTCTCTGCATTGTGTTTGTTCGTAAGGTGCCTCCCTCAAGCCATGAAATCCTCAGACACATAGTCACAGAGAAGCACCTGTCCTGCAGCCCTGTGCCCCGCAGTTGGCCCTGCAGGCCTCAGGGAGCTGGGCCCCGGGGCTGTGTCCAGCTTGCCAAGCCTGCCATGGAGGAGGCTGGAAGACCCACACTGCCACCATGTGGGTGCCTCTGCTCATGACCTCCGCTGAGCGGCACTGCTCTCTGTCCTGCCGCCAACTACAATTCCCCATGTTTGAAGCCATGTTGCCCTCTGATGGCCTAGATTGCCTGGCTGGTCCCTGGGGCTAAGTGGGGAAGAGGCAGCAGTCTAGTCAAATCAGAGCCTCACTAGGGGCAATAGAGCACCTTTAAGCTTCCATCTCCTGCTTATCTGCGTGACCCTGGACAAGGTACTTAGCCTGTGTGCCTCAGTTTCCCCTTTTGTAAGCTGGAGGCTGCAACAATACCAACCTCATAGGGTTGTAGGATTAAACGAGTTAATAATGTAGGGTGCTTAGAACAGTGTCCGGTGTTTGGTAACTCTTTAGTCTACCAGTAACTTTCAAGCCCTTTGACCACGATCCACAGTAAGAAATACATTCTAGATCACAACCTAGAACATACAGACACATAGACATAACACAAACAAAATAATCCTTATACTATGCAACATACTCCAATATTTTCAATTGTCTTTTTAAAGCTGATCATAACCCACTAAATTGATTTCATAAACCCACTGATGGCTCACATCTCACAGTCTGAAAAACACTGCAGTAAATATCAGTAAGAGGAAGCAATAGAAGCTTTACCCTTAGCTCAGGCTGCCAGTTCTGGCTTCCTTCCCTCCGCCTCCCACCTGTGCTCTGAACCTGCTTTGTGACTTGGCAGATGAGCCACCCTATAGCTGAAGAGCCATGNATTCCCACAATTGAAAAAAAAATCTTTAAAAAAAGAATCAAGGCAAATAAAGGCATTTTTAGATAAACTAAAATGAAGAGAACCAATTTCCAGCAGACCTGAACTATAGGAAATGCTAAAGTAAGTTTTTCAGGTTGAAAGGAAAAAATTACAGATGAAAACTTGGATCCCTTCAAGAACTGAAGAGCTACAAAAGGACAAATATATGGGTAAATAGTAAAGGCTGCATTTTCCTCTTAATTTCTTTTTTTTTTTTAAGATTTTATTGGGGAATTGAGGAAGGGGAACAGTGTTGGGGAATTGGGGAAGGGGACCAGCCAATTTGTTGTTCTTCAATCTTCGTTGTGGAAGGTACCAGTCACCATCTGACTTCCCGTCGGCAGCTCGTGGTCTGTAAGTTCAAGGTGCTTTGTTCAATCTTAGTTGCGAGTGGGCATAGCCACCATCCCATGCGGGAGTCAAACCACCAGCCTTGTTGTTAAGAGCCACGCCCTATCCACTGAGCCATGCGGGCAGCAGCTCAGCTCAAGGTGCCGAGTTCAATCTTAATTGCAGGTGGGCATAGTCCACCATCAAACAGGCAATCTTGTTGTTACACCAGCGGAGCCATCCTGCCACCTGTTGGCAGCTCAGCGACAGTTCAGCTCGGGCACAGCGTCACTGGCTCATGTGGGAATTGAACTGGTGGCCCTGTTGCTCAGAGCTCGCGCTCTTAAGCCAACTCTTAACCAGCTGAGTGACTCAGCAGGCCCCTCATTTTAATTTTTTTAAAAAAAATAATAAAATAATTTTATATATATATATATATATATATGATTTAAAGCAAACTTTTACAGGGTTCTTAGTCTACACATGTAGCACATATGACAACACAGCGTAAAGATGGAAAGGGGTGGTAAAAGAAGCTATGCAAGGTTCTCACATTATTTTATGTGCAATATTAACTCTAAGTTGACTGTGGAAAGCTAAAGATGTATATTNTTCCTTGAAAGAAGCTGTTTGTCTCAAGTATGTAGGCCCTTAACTCCCCAAAGCAGCTGCTCCTGCCTACTTTACCACCCCTAGGCGTGGGCTCAGAATTCCAAGCGCCAACAGAGAGGAAGGCTTCAACTTGGATCCAATTGGGAAGCCTGAAGAAAGCTATAAACAAAGAAAACTATTTTTCCAACATAAAAACAGTTCCTGAGTTCTAAGAAAGAAACAACTTTGTGCTCTAAGAGTCGTGAGTTTCAGGAAACATAAAGCAGAGATCACACTCATGTAAGTAAACGGAAAATAAAAATAAGGACATGAAGCCTGTTCCCAACTTCTGCTTCTTGCGGCATTGAGCTGGCGAGTTATCATCTCGTAGAACACGCAAGTGCATCCTCTGTGTGGTGGGCTCTCGGGCTATTCAGTAAATATTGAAAACCTGCATTCGTAGTAATGCCAAGCATTTCTAAGCACTTATGCTTCCACTTCTGATAATGGTGGAGTATCCTCTACAAACCAAAGCCTCTCACAGATAACAACTCTAGATAAGATATGTACATTTTAAAAACTATCTGAAGAGCAGCCAAAGTAGGCAGAAACTAGAGGAGAGTTGACACACTGAAGAAGGAAAGGGAATTAGGTGAGTTTTCCATTTCTGAAAGCTTTCCACCTGAGGAAAGACTGCAGCTAGCACCACACAGGGCAGCTAAAATCCCAATACAAACCCACACTCTTGTGGGCTTGAAGAACCAAAGGAAAGAGTTGAGGGGCACCACAGGTGTGAAAGTGAGGGTGGGAAATCCTCAAAAAGAGAGCCACAGAGAAGGAACCCCAGATTCTTAATTTACGTTGCACAAACTCTGACTGACCCCTGAAATATCCATGTGTAGAGTGGACTACACACAGCTCAGCTAAGGCTGAACAAATGAACTAAGGTTCCGTGTACTCTCACCACGAAGGAGACAGAGCTTGGAGTTTGAGTTTAAACAAGTCAAATGTCCACTAAAAAAAAAATTTTTTATTTTAAAAATCAACATTCTTTGGAGGAATATACAGACTCCAGAGTATCTACAATGTATCAATCACAGTAACCAGGATATAATCCAAAATTATTAGACATATAAAAAAACAGGAAAATATGACTGTTGCATACTCAAAAGAAGAAGTGATTCGTGAAGATGAAGACTGACATGGAGTTGACCCAGATGCTGCTTATATCAGACAAAGATTTTAAAGCAGCTATCATATAC
>NW_017731983.1:383734-385075 GCF_001890085.2 Hipposideros armiger
CAGCCCTATGAGGAAGGCATCTTCCCATTTCTCAGATGAGAAGCCTGAGGCCAGCAGAGGTAAAGTGCCTACGGAATAAGAATAAATAGGACTGGTTCTCCTTTGGATTCAGAATGTGAATTAGGCAAGGAAACTGTTCTTGCAGAAAATGCTGTGGAAATGCTGAATAAGGTTGATAGATGGCTCTGAAAGAGAAAGTGCTGGAGACACAGAAAAACAGAAATGAAAATGGACAGGGTGGAAGTGCCCTGCCAGGTGGCATCTGACATTAGGAGGAACAGCTGCACCAAAGGATGTTGACTTGAGGAGTGCCAGGAGTGCTGAGAGTCCCACTGTGGATCACCACTGTTGGCTCCAGTCCTAGGTGGGGACAGAGGCAAAATCAAGAGGTCAGACAGGGTGAAGGCCATGCCTGCCCACACCCTCACCTAGTCTCCTGCCAGTGATGGACAAGTGACGCTATTAAATGGAGGGCTGACATGGCTGCTGGTGGCCAGGGGATGTGGACCTATCCCAAAGTATTCCCTCCCCCCAAACCAGAAGATCCCTGCGAAGGTGTGGCTGTGGCCCTGCCCACCAGGGGAGTGAGGGACTGAACCTGCCATTTGGACACAGTACAAATAATAGCACGATGCAGTCAAGGGGAACTGGAAAAATAACAAAACATGGCAATTGTTTTGGAAGGCAAAATGAGGCTATGTAATGTGGTGGGGAAGATGGAATTTGGGGTGGAAAGATTTGATGTGGGTCCCTGCTCTCTAAAACACTGAGTACCTACTATGATGCGCCAAGCCCTGAGGTAAGCAATGGAGAGACAGATGCACCCCCAGAAGCCACAGAGGCTATGGAAGCTCAGAGGAAGGCACCTACCCCGACTCGAGGAGGCTCAGGGAAGGGTTTCCAGAGATGATGCCTAATCTGCATTTATCTGATAGCATTTTCTCAGATGGAGTAGAGGGAAAAACCTTCCAGTCGTAGGGCCAGCCGACAGGTGTGTTGGTTAGGAGTTGGCTTGGGATCCAGCTCTGAGCAGCAGGGCCTTGGTTCGGATCCCACATGAAGGCCAGTGACACTGCCCTCTACAGCTAAGATGGTGAACAACAGCTCAACCTGGAGCTGGGCTGCCCTGAGTCACCGGCGACGGCGTAGGCTGCAGTGGGGCTGCAGTGGGCTGCCGTAAGCTACCGTGAGTGGCTGACAGCCAGCGTGAGCGGCTGGCAGCAGGCATGAGTTTTCATGAGCTGCCCTGAGCTGCCATAAGCAGCCGTCCAATGGGCAGCGAGCAACTGCCTCACCCGGGAAGAGCGCAATGATAATACTAACTTGGGCCAGTGAAGCGAC
>NW_017731983.1:385795-386794 GCF_001890085.2 Hipposideros armiger
AGTGAAGCGACATCCTCCACAACTAGACTGAAGAACAAAAGGACAGCAACTTGTCTGTTCCCCTTCCCCGATTCCCCAATAAAATCTTAAAAAAAGACAAAAACAAAAAACCTTCCAGTCATAGAAGTAGCAACTGCAAAGTGAAGGGATGGGAGAAACATTTACACAAACCCTGGAACTGTGATCCCCACTGGCTGGAAAGTAGACTGAAATTGGGGTGTGAAATGGACTCTGCCAATTTACCCACTTCATGACCTGGGACAAATCATGTAATCTCTGTGACTATAAACCACTCCCTTAGATATCCAAAGATATTCAGCTTAAGCATCTATTGAACATCCTCTGTGGTCAGGCACTGTATGGTGTTGGCGCTGGGCTATAGAGTCACATAAAAGCTACAAATCCCTACTTTCAGGAAGCATATGTAAAGAGACACTGCGATATGTTATGTAAGAGTTATGAACACAGCACTAGAGAGGAGGAAGCAATTAATGCTGCTCTGCTCAAAGAAGAGGTGATGAGTAGTGGAGGTGTTCTATCAAATGGAGAGAGAAAAAAAGCATTTCGAATTAAGCAAAGGCAAGGAGGAGGATAAAGGTTGATGTATTCATAGAACCGTAAGAGGCCATGAGTGGTTTTAATGTAAGGTACAGAGTACAGGGGAGACAAGAGGCAGCTGTGACACCAGTCTGAGATACACAGGTGCCTAGATCCCTGTTGTCCATGACAGATGATGGGTGTTGTGGGGAAGGAACAAACTTTCTCCTACCTCAAGATTCTTTCGGCTGGTCTAATAACCAAATAGACAAGAGACAGATTAGCAAGAGAAAATAACCGAATTTAGGGCCAGCCGAGTGGCGCGATGGTTAAGAACTGGCTTGGGATGCCAGAGGGCCCCGGTTTGGGTCCCACATATGAGGGCCAGTGACACTGCCCTCTACAGCTAAGATGCTGAACAACAGCTCCCACACTGCCACCATGTGGGTGCCTCTGCTCATG
>NW_017731983.1:387689-412235 GCF_001890085.2 Hipposideros armiger
TAACCAGTTCCCCAGCAACTCCAAAGAGGTGAATGACAAGCCCAGCCCTTCATACCGGGGCACTGAAGCCCCCAGGGGCTGGCTGACTTGCGTCAAACCACGAGGTCATACAGTTGTGTGTTACACACAAGGACCAAAAAGCGTCCTCTTGACTCCCAGGGTCTTTTGTCCCTTAATCCGCACTACACCTTTTAGCTTAGCTTCCTCATGTGTAAAATGAAAAGAACCTTCCACCACCTCTAGTTTTTGGAAGACAATGAATGAGGCACAGGGGTAGGCAGCGCTGGTTGAGGTTGAAGCAGCGTGAGTTTGCAAACTCCAGAACTACACCTCCCTTCCGCCCCATCCCCATTCTACGTCTTCTTCTTGTACCTCCCTCGAGTTGCCGCTTCCTTTCAACTCCTCTTCCGGACCTTCGTATATGACCCGCCCGCTTCTTCCGGTCCCTCCCCCGAGAGCCCGCCCTCCTTTCTCCGGTCTCTTCCCACGAGAGCCCCTCTCTTCCGGTCCCTAGCTGAGGCTCCGCCCCCTTGGGTGTTCCTTCCTCCGCCATCCCCATTGGCGGAAAATCCGAGCCGCCCCTCCAGGTTGCCTGTCCCCGGAAGTGACGATAAAAGCCCTCCTCTAAGGAAGTGACGGCAGGCGTGCCCTTGACGGGTGGGGTGGGCTGTGCATCCCTCCATTCGTGCTGCGGGGAGGTAGGAGGCCGGGGGACGCGGGTGGCTCCAGGTGGTACCCCGGCTGAGTCACGCTGCGGGCGCGTCCCTACGGGGTCCGGTGGCTGAGTGGGCGAAAGCCCCGGGCGGGAGGACCTGCCCTCCGGAGAGCCGGTCCCTGGTGACGTCCGAGTCCCCCAATCCCCTCCCCGCGCGCGTTCCTTTCGTAGTTCTCCCCCAGACTCCTGTTTCTGTGCCTTTCAGTTCCTCCTGGAATTGTTGTGGTTCCTCTTTCCAGATCCTTTGACAAGCCCCCCTTTTTCCTTAATTTCCCATTAAAACGCTACTTTAAAAAGTAATCGATAGAGTGAGGACGTTGCAGACAGTCTTGGGTTCCAGTGTCGATTGTCATTTAATAGTTGGGTTACTTGGGGCGTGTTACAACTTAACTAAGCCTCGGATTCCTTATCTGTAATACGGGCAATACTCTAGAAAGTTTCTCAAAGTTGATCTGGGAGGACTATTATGTATGTAAGGCACTTGGCCCTTAGCAGGTACTACGCAAACAGAGGTTCCTCCCCCCCTTCCTTCTGTTGTAATCCCACCAATATCTGATTTCTTTTTGGTTGTCAACCCAGTTTTCTTGTCCTGGTTTGCAGTTCCTTCCCTTTGATTCTCGTTCTTCACTCACCTCTACTGCAAAAACTTTATACTATATTATTTCTTGGCATTTTGCTTCCAGCCCTGCATCTTGAGCCCCTCAGTACTCCCAAATGCATTTCTTTTTCTGGTGTTTCAACTTCCTGTTGTCTTCAACAGCTCTTCCTGCCTCTTCCCCTGGCATATGGCTCAGCGACTTCTGCTGAGGAGGTTCCTGGCCTCCACTATCTCCAGGAAGTCCCCTCAAGGTCGGTGGGAACCCCTCACCTCCAGGGCCCTGCAGACCCCACAATGCAGTCCTGGTGACCTGACAGTAACACCCAGCCAAGCACGGTCAATATACACCACCAGAGTCTGTACAACCACCTTTAACATCCAGGATGGACCTGACTTTCAAGACCGAGTCGTCAACAGCGAGACACCAGTGGTTGTGGATTTCCATGCACAGTGAGTCCAGGGAGTCGAGAGAAGACTGGGGTGTCACTTGTTCAGATATTTTTTTGAGTGCCTGCTATGTCTCGTACCGTGTTTGGTGCTTCTCATATATACTCACTGCGAAGACTGGGAAGACCCAATCCCTGCTCTCTAACATTGAGTGTAGTCTGATAGGAAACAGACTGGTAAACAGTGTTCAAAGCTCACTGTGACTAGTGCTGGGAAACGCTTGTGTTGTGTATCTCATTGCCCGAATGGCTCAGAACCATCTTCAGCTTGGACCAAAGCATGAAAAATACAACTACAGCAGCATTTAGCTTTTGGCATATATCAGTTCCTGGTCCTGCAGATAGGTTGATTTTATTTTAACATCTTAACCACCAAAACTGGGAAGGGATGACAAAGAGTTATCAGTGCCACCGCAGTGGTGCCCTAGGTGTGGGGGATGGGCAGGAGTGTCTTTTCAGTGCTGTGAGAGTTTGTTGTTGGGATATTGAAATGCCTGTGGCCTAGTGATTTTTAGCCTGGCTTTCATTTCCAGATCTTTGGGGCCTGGTTAGACTCGGCTATTAGAAAGCTGGACGAACCCCTCAGAATGAGATATTCTGGAAGGAGCCCGTGTAGCATGAGTTACAAGTTAGGAGGCTTTCTGGGCAACTTTCTAACAGATTCTTTTGCTTGCTTTCTTGTTCTTTCTCTGATTCACCATGTGGCCTTGGGAAGGCCACTTGATGTCCGTGTCCCTCCCTTTTTTCACTTGTAATAGGAGATAAGGTCTCGCAGCCTGGGTTTTTTGGTGTTGTAAGTTCATGAATTGAAATCTCTGAATGGAAAGAGTTTTAAAGGCTAAGAATAAAATAGGAGTCATCAGCTAGGGCTCCATGTTCTGCCCTCCTGGTATAGTGAGCACTCTAAGGTTTCCAAAATGAATGGTAAGTGGGGTGATGCTTCATTTTCTTCTCTAACAAGGAAGCAAGGTGTGAGTTTGTTTATTCAGTGCCAGGCACTGTCCGTATTGCCATATACCTAGGGATGACAGCCTGTTCTCAAAGAGTCAACACCTAGAGGGACACACCTGTGTTCTGTGCAGCGATAGCCATTGACACAGGGCCTGGGGATCACAGAATAAGCTGGGGCTAAAAAGAAGACACGTAGAACACAACCTTGGGTTGCAGTCCCAGCCGTGCTTCTTACGAGCTCTATGACCTTGCACAGTTTCTTAACTTGTGTGGGGCTCGGTGTCTTAGGAAGATGTTGAGGGTTCTGTGCAGTGAAAGATGAGAAGGTCCTGGCATATTGTAGACACTCCCTAGCCACTGGTTTCTCCTCCCTCTAGTTCTGAGTCAATGAGGTGTTTAAAGTAATTCTATAGCTTACAAAGCATGTTTATCCACATGGCCTTACTTAGTGGATTTCTCATTACAGCTTTGAGAGGCATAGTCTTTCTTTTTCAAATGGAGAAACTGGGGCTCTAGAACGTCCAGCTGGTGGGTCAGGAGCCTCTGTTTGAACCCAAACCTTTTTACTTCGAATCCCGTACTCTTCTACATGACAGTCTGTTTCTTGTAGATATACTGAAATAAGTGAAAGAACCTTTATCAGAGTGTTGGGATGAGGCCTGTGTCTTAGAAGTTAGGGACCTATGAGAATTCTCCCATTGCAGAGTCTCCTGACATTACCATTTGGCATGTCAACATCACAGGTTAATATTCAAACACTGTAAACAGGTAATAAGGGCAAAAGGTCCCTCAGTAAGATGTGTGTCAAGGGAAGGTTTTGGGGAGACCATACGAGGTTGGTGAGCGCTTTTGTAACGGTATGCTTCCTTTCTTCCCTTCCAAGGTGGTGTGGTCCCTGCAAGATCTTGGGGCCAAGGTTAGAGAAGGTGGTGGCCAAACAGCATGGAAAGGTGGTGATGGCCAAGGTGGATATTGACGACCACACAGACCTCGCCATAGAGTATGAGGTATGGGTTGGCAGGGGATTGCCACAGGGCAGCTGGTGTGGGGCATGCTTGGGGCCACAGGATAGCAGGTGCAGGGGTTGTCTTGGGGCCACCAGGTAGCCAGTAAGAGGAGGTGTCTTGGTTTTTCTAGTTCTCAGTTCACGGCACTTTGCAGAGGTGGCTCCGTTGATCCTGTGAACCACTTGTCTTTCATCACCTCCAGGAGGTGGAATGTATAACCCAGAACACCAGGTGGGTCTCTGTATCTATCCAGCCACGTGCGCAGTCAGCAATCATTTGTGAGCCCTCCAGTGGGCCAGGCATTCAAAACTCTGGCACAGATTAGCTGAGCTCATTGTCCCCAAGCAGCTCTTAGTCTAGTGGGAGAACAGTTAAGTTATCAGGTCATTTCGGCGTAGGGTGAGAAGTGCTGAGAGAAGAGGTGCACAGAGGAAGGGACTGATTGTTCCTGGAGGGGGGAGTAGAGGGGACAGGGAAGGACATTAGAGGAACTCTGAGCAGATCCGTGGAGGAGGAAGGGCCTAGAGCGAGCATGCACAAGGGCATGGGGCAGGCTGATGTGTTCCATTTGCTTTGCATTCATTCAACAGAGATTTATTCAGAGTCCCTTAAATGCCAGGTGCTGTACTTGGTGCTGAAGATGTGGCAGTGAACAAAACTGACAAAACCCCTGTCTTCATGGAGCCCACATTCCAGCATTTAGATTAGGGGTTGGCAAGCTTGTTCTCTAAAGGACCAGGTGGTACATATTTGAGGCGTTGTAGGGCAAACACTCAACTCTCATTGTAGCACTACAGCAGCCATAGACAGTATATAAACAAATGGGCATGGTTGTGTGCTAAGAAAACTTTATTTATAAAAACAGGCAGTGGGCTGGGTTTGGCCTACGGGCTGTAGTTCCCTGATCCCTGTTTTCGATAATAAGTGCTATGGGGAAAAATGAAGGAGTGGGAGTGCTGAGCTTGGGACTGGGGAGGGTTTCGTTTTTGAAAAGATAGGGTAGAGATATCCTCGATGAGAAGCTGACATCTGCACTGAGGGCTGAAGGGAATAAGGAGTGAATTACGCAGCTCCTTGGAAGAGTGAGCCAGTCAAATGAAAAGGTCCTGAGGTCAGGGTCTCACAGGTTTGCTCACAGAATAGCAGGGCTGTGCCTGGAGCAGAGCATGCTGGGAGAAGAGGAACAGGAAATGCATGGGAAGTGAGGCCATCCTCTGGGCCTTGGGGATCGCTGTAGTCAGAGAAAGGGGAGAGGTCCCTTGGGGCTAGATGGCCGGAGTGAAGGGTGGAGCAAGGAGTGAAAGGACAGGCAGCTGAGAAAGCCAACTGCAGCCCTCATGGAAGGCACCTGCATAGCCTTGCTGAGGATAGCGTTGTTACAGAGTCATAGCTGCACCTGGTGGCCGGTGGGCCAATCCAGCTCCATGACAGGTTTGGTATGGTCCTCAAAGTGCTTTTTGCAAATACCAAACCAGGTGCTGATATTTAAAATTCAGATTTTATGGGAAAAAATCCATATTTGTTGTTCTCTTGAAATAATCTGGATCTGGCCAGAGTGAACCTTCATCTCTCCCTCCTTGGTTAGGCAACAAGAGATTGAAAGAGGATCAAATCTTACTAGACCAGCATGTCCTTGTGGCAGGAAATGTGTGGGAGCAGGGGTGACAATCAGCTGGCTACCCTTTGAGCTGGGGCTGGAGGGATCACCCAAAGGAAAACCAGGCAGTAGGTGCTGAGCAGGCAAAGCTGGTTGGGGGTATGTTACCAAAGTAAGACCATCCACGGCACTGGGGAACCAAGGCTGCCACAGGATCTTGACTGGGGTTTTTTTGGTTTTTGGGGGTTTTTTTTTTAAAGATTTTTATTGGGGAATTGGGGAAGGGGAACAGACAAGTTGCTGTCGTTTTGTTCTTCAGTCTAGTTGTGGAGGATGTTGCTTCACTGGCCCAAGTTGGCACCATCATTGCGCTCTTCCCGGGTGAGGCAGATCAGTCGCCGGCTTCTGGACGGCCGCTCACTGCGGCTTGAGGGCCGCTCATGCTGGCTGCTGGCTGCTGGCTACACACGGTAGCCCATGGCAACCCACTGCCACAGGGGCTGTAGCCACGCAGTCACCAGGGACTCGCAACTCACAGCCTCCCAGCTCCAGGTTGAGCTGTTGTTCAGCATCTTAGCTGTAGAGGGCAGTGTCACTGGCCCTCATATGTGGGATCCGAACTAGGGCCCTCTGGCATCCCAAACCAGTTCTTAACCATCGCGCCACTCAGCCGGCCCTTGGCTGTTTTTTTAAAAGGGGCACTCGTGTGACCATTTCGACACCCCTAGCTTTCCTTATTTGTCCTTCCCTCCCCCAGAGGCCCATAGCAGCTGTGAAAATTAGGGTGTGACCTTCTGATTGAGCTTAGGACTGGAGCTGCCCAGGGTGATGGGCAGGCGTAGGATGCCCCGGGCTCCCTGCTGGCACTGCCCAACACCACAGCTTCAGCCTCAGCCAGTAGAACTTCAGCAGACACATCCTGAGCGCCAACCAGGTGCCAGGAACTGTGGTAACTGATGCAGAGGCAAAGAACCATAACTCAGTTCCTGTCAACTGTGGTCCCACAGTGGTGAGAATTTCCAAGACCACCCCACTGCAGAGAGCCTGGTGGTGGAGAGCGGACGCCGAAGTCCTGTGGCTAAACCTGGAAAGTGTGTGGGGGGCCCTCTTATAGGATCTTCTCTCTCCTCCTCCCTCTGTCCACTGTCCAGATAGCACATGGGTCACGCAGGAAGACCAAGGCTGCTGGGCGCAGTCACCTGACCCTGACCTTGGGCGGGTGTCCTGCAGGCTTAGGGGTGCGTCCTCACCACCCCCCCAGGCCTCTCCTTCCTTCCTTCTGGTACACCCGGTCTCTGGAAAGAGAGCTGAGAAAGAAGTTTCAGCTAAGAAATCCATAGTATCTCCTGGGACAGCTTCTTCCAAGGCCTGCAAGCGCTTTTCCAAATGTTGGATAACTTGTTGGAGAAGCTGCTTTAAATTATATTGAGGGACTCGGGTGCCTCTCCCCAAGCTCTCCTGATAGCCCCTGTATGCCCAGCACACCCTCAGGGTGGGTCTCCTTCCTCCCACGAACGCCTCTTACCTCGCGCCACACTCGTATGCTTCAGTCATCTGCCCATCCTAGAATTTCACTGCCTCCCGAAGGAGAGGGAGGGAAAGGCACTCGGGCGCTGGCGTTCCACTGTCTGTTGCCACCGCTCTCCCCGAGTCTTCACTACCCTGGCTTGGGGAAGTGAGAAGCTCTCTGCTCTCCCAGCGCCTCGGGGTCCTGCTGAGTGGCTGGGCATTCCCGGATCCTTCAGACCTTGCCAGCTAGCCGGAAAATTGTGGATGTGGGTGTGGACCCTGAGCCTTGATGCTTTCCCCTAGGGCTTCTGCATCTCACCTCACACTTGGAGTTTTATCCTTTTATTTCCTCATCTTATAGAGAATGCCCTTTAAAAAGCATTAGAAAAACAGCCAAGTTAACTATAAAGGGAGAAAAGTCACCTCTGATCTTATTATCCATACACAGCTACTGTCATCATTTGGGGTACCTTATGTGGGGTTTTTTGTTTGAATTATTTTTCTTTTTAATGGTCCATATGACCTCAAAGTTCATTGAAGAATAATATTTTATAGCTGGGATGTACTATACTTCATCACTATCCTATCCCCCTATTCTGAAAGTCTTCTAAATCGCTGCTTCTCAAACATGAATATGGCCTGGGATGTTGAAAAGCAGATAATGAGTAGGTCCAGGAAGGGTCTAAGATTCTACATTTCGAACAAGCTTTCAGGTGATGCCACTGCTGGGAGTCTGGGACCAAGCATCAAGGAGCAGAAGTTACGAAGCCCTGCGCTGGCCTCCTGGGGGCCACGGTATTCTCATAAAGGCCTCACCTGCCATCACAGCACGGCCTACCTGTCAGTGAGAGGGTTCACTCTCGGTGACGTCCATCTCATGGGTGTGCATGAGCATATAATGATGCGTATCCCCCATTCCAGCATCACACAGAATAGTTTCACTGCCCTAAAAATCCCCTGTGCTCCACCTTTTCCTCCCGCCTCTGACAGGAGTGAACCCCTGGCAACCACTGACCTTTTTGCTGTCTCCATGGTGTTGCCTTTTCCAGAATGTCACAGAGTTGGATTTGATTTTTTTCAGTAATAGCCTTTCTAACAACCGTTCTGTATCCAAAAGCTTTACAAAATATTTGGCGTTTCTGTTTTGAAACCCAACGTCCTTTTAATGCTTCCCTACGAGCCGGGACCCAGTATTTGTCTCCAATTCCTTGCTCTTGGGCCGAGGTACGGTGTAATTTGATCACTACTTCACAGAGAACGAAGTCAAGCATCTCGTTTCAGACCCCAGCTCTATCACGGTCTTCTCATCTCGAAAATGACCCCAGCTTGAGGCAGGAATTGATGAGCTAGAATGCAGAAGTGGTTAGTATCGTCCCTGACACTTAAAAAGCAACCCCATGTGTGGCAGCCGGGGTGACAGTGATCTTCCCCTTTGCGTTAGTTCTGCAGTTAGCTGGGGACGAGGTCTCCAGTCTCCTGCAGCACCTAGCACTGTGCCTGCCCCTGGGTAGGCCCTCAACAGTTCACAAGTGGAGGAAATCGGGGTGAGGCGGGAAAAGACGTGGCAGGGACATTGAGCTCTGGCAGTGCAGGGGCGTGGCCTGTAGATTAGTGAGAAGAGACCACATGCTCACACACACACACACACACACACACACACACACACACGCCTGCGCTGAGTTCTCAGGGTCTTCCGCCAAGCATGGGAGGCCCCAGGTGGCTTCATGGCTCACGAGGAGAGGCAGCCATCCTAGCACATCTTGTCATCTTTTCCCCAGCTCCTCCGTTCCCTGAGGGATGCTGAATTCTGGCTTCCCCACTTGCCCCTCTTAAAGTTCCAGAAGAATGTGCCAAGGACCTATGCCCTTCCCTTGAAGGAGGTGTTTATAGGCACCAGCCCCTCCTGATGGGTGAGCCACACTCAGGATCAGCAAAGCCACATCCTCCTCAGGGGTGAGGGAAGTCCAGTCACAGCCCAGGTATCCCTGCAGTGTTCCGAAAAATCCAGCGTCCGGCAAGCCCATGGCTGTGGGGGGCGGGGTGAGGGGGTTGTCAAACTTCAAAGCACGCCCTTGATCAGTAATGACTAGACCTTGGTTGTCAGGAAAATACAGTTGCGGCATGTCTGCTGTACACCCGGCTGCAGCATGGTCCGTGAGTTTACACAAGTACGATGGTGACCGGACCCATCTGGAGTCCTTCAGGAAGTGAGTCCACTCCAAGCCACCTCCATGGGTGTAGAGCCCTGCTTAGAGGACACGTAAAAACAATTAGGCCACATCTCACACAGCGACATACAGCTTTTATTTTCGTTAAGAAACAGGACAGGATGGGACCCAGTAAGGGCCAAGCTAAACAATTAGGGCTTGAGCCTTGTGCCTCAGTGGAGAGTGGCCAGATTTGAGGCCACTGCCTTCACGGACCACTAGAGGGCGCCAAAGAACAGAGCACCGGCCCTGTAACCTTGCCATCGAACCAAGGGCCTCTGACTCGCGGTGCATCCTGGAACAAGCTTCTGGGCCCTGCCTGGGTCTGGAGAGAGGGCGAGCCTCATGCCACCACTCATGCCAGGGTCAGGAATGACAAGGACAGGAACCAGTGACGTGGTTCCCATACACTGGGAAGTGTGTCAGCTGCCACCCACATCAGCCCCAGAACAGTCCTTGAAAGGGGCCTGAAGACACCAACAAAGGACAGGGACTGTTATCTTACCTGCCATGTTTGTCCCCAAAGCCCATTAGGAGAGGGGTGCACAGCCTACCGCATGAAGTCAGGGGGTGATGGCGCACCAACCTGGCCCCCAGTTCTTTCTTTGTAACTGACGTGTACATTTGGGACCGTGTAAACCTTAAGTCTGGTTCCCAAGATGACTCGTGGGCAGGACAGCACTCCGGGTATGTGAATACCTGCTATGTTTGTGTAAATCACTATTGTTACTTTGTAGTTAACTTGTGTGTAAGAAAGCCTGTGTTTATCTTGTTCTGTTTTTTTTTTTTTTTTCAAATGGCCACAAATGCCAGGCACGAAGCCCAGGGAACAGAAAATGCTCAGTGCCAGAGCACCATGGTCCTTGTTTACATACCATGTACTCTATACAGGTCCCCTGAGGGAGCTTGAGAAGATGCTTCATAGGCCAAGAATGTTGCTCCCAAGCCCCATAATAAATAAACATGGGATCCTACATGGCCGGGCCCCTCCTCCCACACTGCCCAGTAGAGTCTGGCCCCTGCGAACCGCCATGGCACTGAGCTAATGTGGTAGACTCCTCGGACCTGCCCTCTGCAGCCAGCATTCGCTGAATGCTCACTGTGTACCAGGCCCCGTGCCAGGTTCTAATACTGTTGATGGCCCTGCCAGGTGCAGGGCACTGTGCTGAGTTTGCTCACGTGGTTTCATTCAGCCCCCACACCCTTTAATATAAGTACCGTTAGTATCCGATTTGCTGATAACACTGAGACTTAAGAATCATGAAGTGACTTGCTCAGAGAGGCCCAAGCTCCTAACCACTCAGCTGTATATGTGAACCTTTAATCTTGATGCTAAACCCTCAAGGTAGATGCTACCATCCCCGTTTTATGGAAGAGGGCATGAAGGCTCCGAAGGTGGCATGACGTGGCCAGGGAATGAATGGCAAAGCCAGGATTCAGACATCTCCCTGTCTCCCCCGTGCCAGGTTGCCCCTCGGGAAAGTTCTCTTAGCCCCTCGTCTCTGCCCCGCCCCCAGCCGTGGCCTGCAGCTGCATGGGTTATTTTAATCTCTCCTGTCATTCCATCCAAACCACTGGGCTAGTGAGTCAGTCATGCGGTTAGGGGAGGAAGGGTATTGCTGGGAGCCCACATGGAAAAGTTTCTCCAGTGGGTGGACCTCCCGGCCCTGCTGTACCCCTGCACCAAGGGAAGGGGCCTTACCCATGCTTTGGGCGGTGACCGTCCTGCATAAGCCACCAGCCTTCCCCACAAAGCCTTGGGAACGGCGATTGAAAAGAGTTCACCCCTGAATGACTTGACCTCCCTTGTCCCCTCCATCTAGGTGTCGGCTGTGCCCACCGTACTAGCCATCAAGAACGGGGACGTGGTGGACAAGTTTGTGGGCATCAAGGATGAGGACCAGCTGGAGGCCTTCCTGAAGAAGCTGATTGGCTGACAAGCAGGGAAGAGCCTGCCCTAGCCCACTGGGGCCCCACGGTCCCAAGAGGGACCCCGATAGAACTCACAGTCCTGTGTCGGCCCTTCCCGCCTCCTCCCTTCTGTCTGGCCCCTGTGGACCCAGGCCTCCAAACACAAGCCTCGAGCGCGTCTAACCCGGCTGACTGCCAGGGTGGCCGCCAGAGGAAAGGTGCTGCTGATCTGGGGACAGCTGTCTTCCCACCCACCCTTTTCGTCTGCTCCCTCGAGGGCTGTCACAGGGCTCCCCAGATGCTGGGAGCGAGCCTCTGGCCAGCCACAGCATTGACTGTTGCAGCAGTAACTGCTTGGTCCTTACCTCCCTGGTCCCTTTTGATCCCAGCCCTGGTGCAGGCTCATCTGCCTCCTACATTTTTCTTTCCTGCTGTTGTTTTGTAAAAAGAAAAACAAGGGGAAAAGAAACCCAAACAAGCGAGAGTAATATATAATTCTCTCATTTTTTGTAGGTCTGTAATAAAGAACTTTATGTGATTCCCTTCTACCTCCTGCTGTGAAGAACAGACCCTGGGCCCCACACTAAATTACCCTACAGCCCCGAGTCCCCCAAAGAGCCACCTCCCTCCTCTCCCCCAGGCACAAAGGCAGTGGGTACGCGTTGGGCTGAGGGAGTCCTGCAGGCCCTTGACTCTGGGAGTCTTCAGACACCACCCTCCCTCACCATCAGCTGGCCTTTGGTTCTCTGAGCAGGAGGCTTCACTGAACAAACCGAACCAATAAAAGTAGGGTTAGCACTGTCGACAGCTTCCATTCTGTCTGGGTTCTGGGAGCCCCTATGACCCCTTCGCAGGCTGTGCTGCTCCCCATTTCCTCTGACGCTCCACCACCCGCTTGCCCTTAATCTGTTTTGTTACTAATGCTTGTCAGCGGCGGCCACTGTTCTGGGGACACCTTTACAAGTAAAACAAAAAGGTGTTCATTGTCCCCATTACACAGATGAGGACACTGAGGCTCACGGAGCAGAGCCAGAGTTTCTACCCAGACATGGGCTCTTAAACTGGCCCCTTGATCCTTCTGGGGCCGCCTCTGCTGACATGGCCACTCGGGCGGGAAGCCTGGCCCCGAGGGAGCCAGCCTGCCACCCTCCCTGCGTCTTGTTCCAGCTCCCCGTGGCCCATGGAGGAGGGGCCGGGCCTGCCAGCTGAGGAGCCTGCCTTCCGTCTCCCTTCTGGGGTTGAGCTGCTCTTTGGCTGGGTTGCCCAGCAGCAGTGCCAGCTTCCTGGGAGCCATGGGCATTCCACAGCAGGGGTCTCCTGGCCCCCTTCTCTGGCCCTGGGGTGCTACGTTCACTGCTGTGTGTTCTCAGTGGCTCGCCTGTTCCTACGGAAACTGCCTGAGTTCCTTTGGGGTCTTTGAGGAGTTACCCAAGGACTGCCTTGGGAAGGCTGCTGTAACGAGCGGGAGAGCAGGGTTGCCTCAGAAATGGGGCTTGTGGCCTCTGAAAGACCGCAGACCCAGGACCTGTCAAAGGCATATGGAGGGGAAATAAACCAGCAACTGGCATTAGTGGAGAGAGACCACAGCCGAGCGTCAGATGAAAGAGCAGCCGGTGCTCAGAGAAGCTCCTGGGTGCCAGACATTGTTCTAAGCACCTCACCCACCAGCAGCCCCACTAGGTGAGTATTATCATTGTTCCCTTTTACCCATGAGACCCACTCTGAGACATTGAGGACCTTGTCCAAGATCATGAAGCCCTCAGGTGCCTGGCTGGGGGTTCAAGGCCGGGCAGGCCAGCCCCTGCTCCTAAGCCTCCCCCATCATCATAAAATGGAGTGTATGTACGCTCTTAATCCCACAACAAGCTGACACGGCAGGTAGTCTCAGCTCATTTTACAGAAGAGGCACTGATGCTGAGCTTTTAGAGACACCCACAGAGTAAAGGGTGGGGCCAGATTCAGAGCCAGGCACCCTGACTCCGAAGCCCGGGCCCTTCCCACCATACCCCACTGCCACTCCTTAAAAGGTGCCCTTTGCCAAGCAGTTTTCACACACATTACCTCATTTAATTCCTCTCTTATGAGGCAAGTATTATTTCCATATTACAGGTGAAGAAACTGGTTCAGGGAAATTGACTTGCCCAAGGTCACGTCTAAAAAAGTGAAGATGCCAGAAAATGTTCAGTTGTGAACCTAGGCGGGGGTCTGGCCTCTCTGTCCCGGGTAGGTGTGGAGAAGGGCCGGCAAAGGCCTCTGCACTGCCCCCAGCTCCCTCTCCTTAAAAGGTGTGCTGCGCTCCCAGGGGGGCTGGTGGCCATGGCCTCCCAGGTTGGCAATCACTGCCCAGGAGGCTGCTTCTGGCGTGAGTCACCGGCTGTAAGCACAGAATCCTCGGGGTAATCCTGTGGACTAATTCCATGGTGCTGACCTCACTGGGACGCTGCTGGGTCTGCATGGTAGGGCCCACTGTTACCCTCCTACCTGTGGAAGGGGGCTTGGCAGTGCAGCTGCAGGGCCTGGAGGTCCCGCTGGGGGCAGGGGGTCCAGCCCCAGCCCCTCTTAAGCATAGATACCTGCTGAAAGCCAGGGAAAGGAGGCACGGCCGCAGGCAACCCCTCAACCTCAAGATGCCCCGGGTTGTGGCTTCTGGACATTTATTCTCCTGATATCAAGTTTATCCAGTTGGCTTTGAGGCAGGAGTCGGGGACGGAAGCTCAAGCTGGCTGTGCTGGCTCACTTGTGTCCTCTGCTGTCATTTCTGTCACACCCCTGCCAGGCAGGAGTTCTCGCCACTTCACAGATGAGCAGACTGAGCACAGCGTGATGTCAGTGGAATGGCTGAGAAGCCACTTCAAATAGGAACGGTCATCATCAAAGAGGATTAGCAGTTCTTAGAAGCATTTGGATAAATGAATGGCGGTCACTAACGTGGATTCCTTCTAAACATACAAAACACAGGAGGGAAACTGACCGTGTTCTCAAGAAGCTTATGCTCTAAGAGCAAGAGGCTGCAGGTCAGGGACCTCAGTCTCCCCTCAAAAGGGCACATGGAGGGGTGACGTGTCTAGGTCACAGTATGTTTGTGATAGGGACTTGAGGCCAAGTGCCCTGACTTCAGCCAGCCCTAAAATGAAAATGCGTCATGGCCTTTTCTTCTCTCGGCCTCAGGAGAGGTGAATGAGGAGAGCAGGCTCTGGGGCCAGGACCTGTCCGGTCAAGGGGATGTTGACCGTGCTGCCGCCAGTGCCCTTCCCAGCAGTCCCTGCCCCGCACAGCGGGCCTGGGTCCAGCTCAGCCCCAACCCCAGCCGTCTGGGGAAACCTTCTCCGGAAAGTGAAGGTAGTTCTGGCCAGGTCGCCGGAAATCCCTAATGTGTGGGTCCTGAGCTGGGAGGGTCCAGAGAACAATGTTGGGATGGGGACACTGTGGGACAAGCCAGGCTTTCAGGCATGCTGCCACAGTTCCTGTCTGCTGCCTGGAACAGCAGCTGCAGGCGTATCCCTGAGCCCTGAGCCCCAGGGCTGGATTCCATGGCTCCATTGGAAATGTGGGCCACTGGTTGTTTCCAGGAACCTCGCCTCTCCGTCTGCCTCCTGACAGCCTTTTGGAAGCTGGGGGCCACCACAGTGGTGTAACTAGGGCAGGAAGAATCAGACCTGGGTTCAAGTCCTGACTGCCTCCTACCAGTTGCGTGGCCTTGAGCAAGTTGCCTCACCATTCTGAGGCTCAGTTGTCACATCAGTAAAATGGGGACAACGATGGCTTGCGCTTGCAGGGTGCATGTTACATGTGTCATCTCCCTGAGTCTTCACAACAACCCCAAGAGGCAGGGACTGTCATTATCGCCATTTTACAGATGAGGAAACTGAGGCCCAGGGAGCTTAAGTAAGTCGGCATTAACAGATGTGGGAACTCGAATAGGAACTCAGTTGTGTTTGATTCCACAGTCTCTGTTCTTATCCATGAGCTACACGGCTTCCCCTTTGGGGCAAGGCTTTTCACCAGTTGGAGCCTCAGTGGCACCCTCTGCAAAATGGGGCTAATCCCAATCGCTAATGCATGAGGTCATGGTGAGAATGAAACGGGAAAGGGTGCCGAAGCCTTCTGGTACCAGGTGGGAGCTCAAGGAGTGTCCATCACTTTACTTTCCCCCTTCTCTCTGCTTTCCCCTACTCTAAGCAACATCTTAAACAGGAAACACCAGGCTTCCCGAGATAAGGACACAAGTACCCACCATGGGAGGGGCCCCTCCTTGAACCAGGCTGAGGGCCTTAGGTTTGGCTCAGTGTCCTGGCCCTGCCACCACTCCCTTCTGCCCTAGAGCTGGCTCAGTGGTGCCTGTGAACTCAGGCAACCTCAGGGAATCAGAGGTGGTGACCTCACCCTTGGAGAATGCCCCCTGGAATTCACCCTGAGTCTGGTCCTCTGTTCTCCATGCATCCCGCCATGTCTGACAGCACTCAGAGCTCACAACTCTAAGCCAGCTCGCCACACACAGCTGTTGATGGGGGCACTTCTTGTGAGCTAGGCCACTCCTGTTACACAGCTGCTATTTATTAATTGGGGGGGCAGCCGGTTCCCCAGCTTGGGCCAGCTTACTGGGTGACCATAGGCAAGTAGCTGTCTCCCTGGTGTGCTGCCTCCCTCAGCCTCCCTCCCAGCAGGGAGGCTGTCTAGCATCAATCCCCCTTTGTGTCCCGCACTGCTCGATGCTCCACCCACATCTAACCCTCCCAACACCCAGAGGAAACAATTGTTGTTCCCATTTCACATATGAAGAAATGGAGGCCCAGAGAGGTGGTGTGACACGCCCAAGACACACCCTGGGACATGGGCTGTGGGTGGCCTGACCCCATCTTTCATCCCTCCCCCGTTGCCATATTGCTACCTCCAGGACAGTCAAAGGACCTGCCAAGAGTGGGGGCCCTGGGAGCCTCTCTTTTATCTGCTTCCCCCACGCTGATCCCTGGCAGAAGGCAGGAGATCCCCTTTGCTCAGTATATTCCTAAGGCTGGAATATTCTCTAATTCCCAACCGCACGTCCTAACCTCAGCCAGCTGGTGAGGGAGTGCCTCTCGGGGGCTGTCTGGTGCTAGGAATGAGGAATTCAAAGCAGAGGTCCCAGCTCTCACCCACGTGGAGATCACAGCAAACACACTGATACAATCTAAGAATGAATACCACAGCAGAAACAAATACCATTTACCATCATGAAGGTAAAGCACAGACTAAAGCTCTCAGGAGAAGCAAACCGCAAGGGCTGTTGGGGAAACCATGGAGAGAAGGTGATGTCCCAGAAGGGGTTTGTCGGGCCGGCCGAGTGGCGCACTGGTTAAGAGTTGGCTTGGGTCGCCAGCTCTGAGCAGCAGGGCCCTGGTTCGGATCCCACATGAGGGCCAGTGATACTACGCCCTCTACAGCTAAGACGGTGAACAACAGCTCGACCTGGAGCTGGGCTGCCGTGAGTGGCTGGCGACGGCGTAGGTTGCAGTGGAGCTGCAGTGGGTTCCCGTAAGCTACTGCGAATGGCTAGCAGCTGGCATGAGTGGCCGGCAGCAGACATGAGCTGCCAAGAGCCCCCATGAGCGACCGTCCAGTGGCCAGTGACCGATCTGCCTCACCGGGAAGAGCACAATGATAATACCAACATGGACCAGTGAAGCGACGTCCTCCACAATTAGACTAAAGAACAAAAGGACAGCAACTTGTCTGTTCCCCTTCCCTGATTCCCTAATAAAATCTTTAAAAAAAAGAAGGGTTTTGCCTTGAGGGTGGAGGGAGGACAAAGAAGGTAAAGGAGGTCAAGCACAAGGTGATGGAAGGAGACTGGACTTTGGGTGGGAAACACACAATAGTGTACAGATGTCATATTATATAATTGTATACCTGAAATTTATATAATGTTATTAACTAATGTTACCCCAATAAATTTATTTTGTTAGTTTTAGTAATTTTTTATTTTCAATTAGTCAACATATAATATTATATTAGTATCAGGTGTACAACATAATGATTAGACATTTATATAACTTACGAAGTGATCACCCCAATAAATCTAGTACCTATCTGACACCATATATAGTTATTACAATATGATTGACTCCATTCCTTATGCTATACTTTGCATCCCCACGACTATTTTGTAACTATCAATTTGTACTTCTTAATCCCTTCCCCTTTTTCACCCACCCCTATAAGTTTAATTTAAAAAATAAATAAATGTGAATGAGAGAAATTAAAGAAAAAATAAAGAAGGGTTTTGTCTTGAATCACTGAATAGAAGTTAGCCTGAGAGGCAAGCAGTGGGAAAAGCATTCCAGGTGAAGTGAACAGCATATGCAAAGGCACAGAGGTATATGCTATCTGCAAGGAAGGAGGGGGGATGCAGGGAGCTGAATGATGCCTCACGGAGAGGGATGGAGGTAGGTTTTGAATGGGGCCTTGGAGTTACACAGACCTAGTTCTAATCTTAGCCCCCCTTATTAGCCAATCCTCAGTTTTCTTCATCTCTGAAATGGGAGGCTAGGACCCTCCTCATGGCAGAAGGATTGACATGAGATAATAAATGTAATGTCAGAGCACAGAGCTGTTATGTGTTCAGCACCCTATTAAAAGTTTCCAGGCATGTGCATTAGTTTGCTGGGGCTCCCATAACAATGTACCACAGACTGGGTTGATTAAACAACAGACATTTATTTCTCACAGTTCCGGAGGCTAGAACTACAAGATCAAGGTGTCAGCAGGTTTAGTTTTTCCCGAGCCTCTCTCCTTGGCTTGCAGATTGCCACCTCCTCACTGTGTCCTCACAGGGTCTTCTGTGCCCCCACACCCTTCATGCCTCTTTGTCCAATTTCCTTTTCTTACAGGGACATCAGTCATATTGAATTAGAGCCCATCCGAATAGTCTAATTTTAACCTTGTCATCTCTGTAAAGGCCCTATCTCCAAATACAGTCATATTCTGAGGTACTAGGGCTTAGAGTTTCAACATGTGAATTTTTTTGGGGGGGCACAACTCAGTCCATAAGATCCTGTTACATAGTTTTGTTTTGTTTTTTTGCTTTTTTTTTTTTTTAGCTGAGTCATCCTGCCACCTGTTGGCAGCTCAGCTTGGGCCAGGAATCAAACCGGCAACCCTGTTGCTCAGAGCTCACACTCTTGAGTGAGCTCTTAACCAACTGAGCCACTCGGCTGGCCCCATAGTTCAATAATAATGGCTAACATGCAGAAGCTTCAGGCACTGTTCTAAACACTCTGTGTATTAAATCCTTCAATGCTCATAAAACCCTAGGAGATAGAGCCTATTATCAGCTCCAGTTTATGGACGAGGAAATCGAGGCACAGAGGGCCTTAGCTTTGGCCTTGGGTCATGCAGCTGGGAAGGGGCAGAACCTGGGTGTAAACCTGACAGTCTGACTCCAGGGCCTCTGCTGTTCTCCCTCCCTTACCGCCTTATCACCACCCCATAGAAACAGCTCCCTGCATTTCCACAACCACCCTTTAGTAGATCCGAGACAGGGAGGTCACTCAGCTACGGTCACACCCTTAACCTTCCCCCCATTGTCCAATATTTAGGTATTTTTCAGTTAACATGTTTGTCCATTACGAATGAGGGGTGGAGTGAACATGTTTGGACATAGGGCTTTTTATTTCTTCTTTTGGGTTTTATAGATTGAGATTCCCAGGGCAAAGGGAGCATTTTATTGTCCAGGAGAGTCCGGAAGGAGTGTCCCCAGGCATGAAACTGGAGCTGGGTTCCCTCTGAGCACCTGCACCTTCCACTTGCTGGTTTACTTTGGGGGAGGGGAGGCTGAGCAGCAGGAATGTCATCAGACCTGGCCCACCTCCAGCCACCTCTGCCTTAGAAAGTTCCAGGCCCCAAATTCGGGCATTTCTGAGGCCCTGAGTCCAAAGCAACTGTTCATATAGGATCTGGTTATGGTTAAAGGCCTGCGATGGGACCTGGGTCTGGGGTGGGACCTAGGAATGTGCATTTTAAGGCCCTAGTGCCTCGGATGCAGGGGATCCTGAACTACACTTTGAGAAAACACAGCTCTCTAAGTCCATCCTATAGCACCTCTTCCTTGAACACCCTTCTATTTCCCTGCCCTGCCCTACCCATGGGGCCAAACACAATGGGGCAGCACAGGATTCTGCAAGATGAATGAATGAATGAATGAATGAATGAATGAATGAATGGAGTATACAAGTATAACCTCACAAGGAATTGCTCTGTGTCAGGCTCTGTATCTGGTCTGGTCCGAACCCTCATCCCACTGCCCATACCCCATTATAAGGCCCCTCTCTCCTCACCTCTACCACTTCCCATGTGACTTTGGGCACCACTCTGTGTCCGAGCCACAGTGTATCCTCCCTCCATGCAAAATGGGCATATTTGTGGTTCCCATATTATTTCCCATATTAGTCATTCCGTATCATGGGGACCCTTTGATGTTGAGATAAGGGAGGGGAGCTACCAAGTCTGGACAAGGAGAGGGGAATGGAAACCCAAAGAGGGTAGGAGCCTTGCTTGGGGTCAGCCAGCAAGCAAGAGAAGAGAATCCAGAGGTGGCTCTGGGTCCTCACTGCCTGTCTCGGGGCTGCTCGTGATTGAAGCTGGCAGAAAGATTGAGGGAAGAGATTATTCTGAAGGAGGAGAGGGGGACAGCAGCTAGTCCACCTCTGCTCCCTTCCCCCTGCCAGGTCTCTGACCTTAGGAAAGGCCCTCCCTGCCACGCCTGTACTTGCTTGCCCAGGTGAGCACCCCACACGGCCGGCCCGGGAATGACTTCACAGTGGCCAGAGGTGAGGGACAGGCTGCCAGTGGGCCTGGTGTTTGCTCAGCACTTGGTCCTGACCACTCAGCCACAGCCAGGCCAACTCCAGGGCTGCAGCCCTCAGGCCACAGAGTGAAGGTCGCCCCCTCAGCAAAGGGAAGGATGCAGGCTCTGCTGAGCCAGGCCCAGGCCATCCCTGTCCTGGCACTAGCCCCATGGGATCCGGGAACAGGCAGAGAAGCAAGCATCCCTGGACAGTGGCCCAGGAGGATGAGGCAGGCAGGGCGAGAGCTGAATCTGCTCAGGCCGGGGCAGCCTGGGAAGATGAGGCTGTTTGTGCACGTGAGGCCTGGGCCAGCGTGCTTGGCCTCTGATGTCTCCTCTCCAGGGGCTGCATTTCCCAGAACTCTGCTCTCCCCATGTCATGAACCTCGGGGCAGGAAGGTCCTCGGAGACCAGCTTCCACTGCCAGGTTTACAGAGGAAGCCAGGCCCAGGGAGGGGAGGGGTTGGGAGGAGGGGCGTGGCTGTGAGCCTCAGCCAACTGGGGAGTGGCTAAATCAGGAGGTGGTTCTTCCGGAAAAACTCCGCTGAGATATTGCTCCTGTCCACTGAAAAATAATATTGACTGACATTTCGTCACCAAAAAGGATTTATTGGGGAAAAATTAAGGGTTGCAACCCAGCGCATGCAGACATGGCAAGCAAGCCATGTGCATACTCTGGCCTGCGTGCCAAGATGGAGGGGTATTTATATAGAAAGGAAAAGGAAGTTAATGGAAGGGGAAGTTAGAAATATAGAGCTTTATTATAAACATACACAGTTCTAAAAAAAAAAATTTTTTTTAAACAGACACAGTTCTTCCTGTAGGGTTCTCATGATTACGTAGAGTTCGAGAACTTCATAAACCCTGGCTCCTCCCATAGACCCTCCCAACTGATTATGGGTTTGTTTGGGGTTTTTTGGTATAGAAAAAGCTTTGATTTTTTTATTTTGATGATGTTTGCTTCAAGTTCCAGTTCGTCTTTATCACTCCCTTTTCCAGCTGTGCATCAACCAGACTGATGCGGTGTGTCCACACGTTTGTCTCCCTGACCAGACCTAGAGCCCTACAGGGCAGGGCTGGACTTCTCCTTCACGCCCAGGAGTGGCCCATGAGTCTGTGGGAGAGTGAACTGAACTCCTAGCTGTGTCCTGATGCTCCTGTCCCTCACCCCACCCCCACCCCCATGTGCTGTGAGTCTGACTTTTGGAGAGTAAGGGAGTGACTTTTCAGCCACCCAGACCCTCTGGGCTGGAGAGCATTGTCTCCTCTTCCAGAAACTCACTAAAAAGCTCGGGGACAATGGCACAAGCTCGGAGGAGAATGGAGGGTGGGGGTCCTCAGGGACTAAGAACTTGATCTAAGGTCACCAACCATTCTGGTTTGCCTGAAACTTAAAGGGGTTCCCAGGACATGGGACTCTGAATGCTAAGAGGGAGACAAGTCTTGACTCTGCCGCTCACTGTCTAACTGTAAGTCACTTCACCTTTCCATGCCTCACAGGTTTACCTGGAAAATGGGGTTAATATCTATCCTAGTCCTTCTGGGTTGCCACAAAGCTCCCAGGAGACTGTGAGGGGAAAGTTAGAATGTGCTACATCCCAGCGGAAGTGAGACGTGATTTATTTTCTCACTGTTAATGTGGCCATCCTGGTGAAGGACCTTCTCCTCCTTCCCTTCCCTCCAATGCCGGAAATTCATTCATTCACCGACAAACACGAATCAGTACCTACTATGTGCCAGGCACCGGATTTGCACAGGCAGAGAAGGAAGAGCCCAGCCTTCAGGGAACTCAGAGTGCATGGAATGGTAATTAGATCACAGTAAGGTGAATTTGTCCAACAATGAATTTTCATGAGTAACTACTATGTGCCAAGCACTGTCTTGAGCATAGACATGAACTCATTGGACCCTCACAATAACACAGTGAGGGAGGGATTCTTTTATTCCCATTTTGCAGATGAAGACATTGAGGCTCGGAAAGGTTAAGTAATCAGTAGAGAAGTCAGGAAGAGGACACTAGGTGATATCCTTTTGAAGGATGAGCATATGTCTGAGTGTGTGTGCAAGGGAAGGGCTTTCCATGGGGAAGAAGCAGGTGCAAAGGTTGGGAAGCATGGAACAGCATGATGCCTCCAGGGAACTGCAAGTTCACAGAGGTCTGTGTACTGAACTGAGGGTTGACACTTATCCCATAGGTGACTGGGAGGCTGTGAAGGGCTTTAAGGAGTGGGGTGGAGACTGAAGAAGAGCAACTGGATAGATGAGGGTTTTACAAGAATCTGGGCTGTGAGAAGAGCTTGGAGGGAGAAGACTGGAGGCCAGGGGACCAGTGGGCAGACTCACACTGGACATTTCCTCCTTAGGTTTAAAGTCTTGTCCCACCAAAAAGGGTTCGGTCAACCAAACACTTCGGAGGGATCAATGGGTAATGTTTTCCCAGGCCTTGGGCTGAATGACCCTGAGGTTACAGACACTCCTTAGAGCCAGTTAGAAAAAGGCCCCAAGAAGGCTCACTATCTGACCACAAGATTCGGTAACTGAGCGCTCCAAGGTGCAGTCACTAAAGGTCCCCTCCCCCAGCTACCTAGCTTGGACCTGGGGCTGCGGTGGAGTGAAGAAACCCAGGCACAGTCACAAGTTGAATCAGTCAAGTTCAGCCCCTGTAGGGCGGAGTCTGGTGCGGTCTCAGCATGGAGGGGGCCTCGGGGGACTTGGCGGCACCACTGGGGAGGCCCTGCCCTTGCTGAGAAGTCTCCCCTAGAGGTTCAGTCAGGCCTCCGAGCGAGTCCGGTGGGGGTGGGACACCGCTCCCCCGCCCCGCCCACACTGGGCCCCTCCCCTTCCGCACTGCACCTGCCCAAATAAGGCGAGCCCCGCGCCGCGCGCCCTTGAGGAGTGCGTGTGGTCACCTGCGCTGGCCAGCTGGGGGCATCCTTCCGAGACCGCGTCCCCCAGCTCTTTCCTGCGGGGAAGTGCCGCGCCGCCCCACCATCCTCGAGGGCTACCCTGGGGCGCCGGCTCGGTTCCGGAAGCACGACCCCAGGCCGCGCCCCGGGCCGGCTCCCGCGCACCTGCGCCCCCTCCCCTCCCTCTGCACCAAGCCTTGGACCCGCGGCGCTAGCAGACGGGGGTTGTTGGGCTAGAAAATGAGGAGGGGAGGAGCGCTGGGATACCCAAAAGGGAAGGGTTGGGGTGGAAAAGCAGCCTCCCTCCGGGACGTCCCAGCCCACCCGGTGCCTGGTAAATGCCTGGCATTGAACTCAACTTTTAAAAAGTTAATTGCCTGCGCCGACTTGCAAGGTATGCGTTAGTAAGAGCCAACACTAGACCCACACGACCTGGATTCGAATCTAGCTTGGGTTGCTCACTGGCTGTGGGAACTGTGGGCAAGCTACGGAGTTTTTCCGTGCCTCAGTGTCCATCTGTAAAATGGGGGTGCTAAGGGCACATTCCTCAGGGTTGTGAGCGTGAAATGTGTTAATATAAGTTAGCACTTTTCAGAAAGTTTCGGTAGAATTGATTGCGGGGCTTTGATAAATAGTTGATCCCTGAATGCTTGCGTCCCCAAGGGTCAGAGGTGAGACGCAAACCCCTGTGTCTGTCACTCTTGAGTTCAGCTTTGGTCCCTGGTCTTGTTTGGCAGTGTTGGGGAGGGGGCATAGGTGGTTTTTGAAAACAGCGAGGTACGTACTGTCACGCTAGTTCGAGTAAATCCTGATTAGGGTCTAGGAGAATGTCTTGTACTAGAATGTACTAGAACGCCTCCTTAGCAACGTCCCTTTTTAGGAAAGGAAAGACAGGCCTCAGACAGGAGGCTTGGGTAGGAGATAGGAGCTAGGTAACTGTAATAACATGACTTTGTTTTTGCTGACTTGAGAGTTTCCATGGAGCTCAGACTTACTATTTATGGCCCTTAGCTTTCCGTACATGGTCGTGACATAACATTCACTTAATGTTTTAGCATGAAAATCTTCAGCCGTACAGAGGCATGGAGAATAACCACAACGACCCTTCCTTTATCCTTCTAATGTTTACTTTTAAAAGATAGAAGAAATGTGTTAAAATTTGAGCTTTTTTTTTTTTTTTTAAAGTAAGAAAAGGACAAGGAAGGCAAAGGCAAAACTTCCCAACATGCTCACAGACCCTGAGGTTTGCCTGGACCGCCCGCGGCTTCGAGGTGCCGAGGAGTGAATGTGGGGCCGCCTCCCCACCTGTGGCGGGAGGAGGGGGAGCCCTGAGCCGTTTGTCTCCCCTACAGCCTGGCTGGGCCTCAGTTGCGCACACCTGCGATACGCACATTCCTCGGCGCCAGAGTTCCCCACTCGGCTGCCTCTAGACTCAAGTCTCCTCGCCTGGGTTACTTCTGCACTCGGTTTCTCCGCTGCCCACCTGGGCCCCAGGCACCCACCCGGCACTCTGGAGCCAGAGGAATTTTCTAAACCTTGACTCTTACCTCCTGTCTCTTTCCCGTTGAAACCCTTCTGGAGCTAGCTCCCCAGTGCCTGCAGGGAGAAGATCCAGCCCTTAGCCCGGCATAGGGGCCGACCGTGGTCTGGGGCCCCAAGACCTCTCAATTTCCTTTCCCACCGTTTGCTCCCGAGACCTCATTCTGGGGCCAACCTGAACCATTTTCAGGTTCCTGACTATTCATTCAGTAAATATGGAATGTGTTAGGGTGCCTCATTACCAGAAATGGTGCTCAGCAGTGGTGAGCGCCACTGCAGGCATGGTCCTTCGCCTCTCTCCTGGAGTTTACTGTCTAGAGGGGGAGTTAAATAAGTGAA
>NW_017731983.1:413655-416058 GCF_001890085.2 Hipposideros armiger
AGGGAGTGGCATTTGAACTGGGCCTCCTTGGGTGACGGTAGGATTGGGCATTAGGCTGAGAGAAAGGGGACTTTGAAGGAGGCAAAGAGGTGTGAATGGGTGCAATGCTGGGGTGGGGTCCCCAGCCGGGTGTGGGGCATGGGGCTGAGACAGGTAGTTTGGGGCCATTGGGAAGAGCCTGGCATGCCAGCTCACTTTCCCCTGCTGGTGAACAAAGGGTTAGGTGCATAATCGAAGGCAGTGGCTTTTCACCGTTTTTTTTACTGTGATCAGGAGTAAGATCTGCATTACATCACAACCTGGCACAACCCATAGAATTGAAACGAGTTTCATGAGACAATTTATTCTTACTACCCAAGACACACTCTGATACTTTCTCTTCTTTTTTGTTATCATTGTTATTATTACATTCTGAGTGTGACTCACTAATTTCAAGCTCCACCAGTGGGTCACGACCTGCAAGTTTGGAAAACATGGATTCAAGGGTCCTTCTAGCCCCAAACCTAAGGGCTGTGAGGTTCCTGATTCATAGAGAATTTTAACTTTTAGGATCCTGAGAGACAGCCCCTCACTCCACAGCTACTTTAACTTGTAAAGCAGCCTAAGAGGGTGAGGCAGGTCCACTAGTCTCCCCCCAATCTGGGTGCCCAGCTCCCATTACTGGACCCCATTGCTGCAGGGTGCTCCCAGATGGAGCTCCCAGGGAGGTCTGAGATCCAAACGGGAGAGGAGGAGAACAATTTCAGGACATGCTCCCCCTTCCCCATCCCCCCTTGCTCTGAGAAGTCTCCACTTGGCATTCAGTGTCCTTGCCAGGCTCACCGCGGCTGCCACCAGCCCTGGAGTGGGGTGGAGTAGGATAGGAAAAAGAGGGGTGACTGAGGCCTCAACTGGGCGCTGGCCTCTGTGCCAGGTTCTCTTACCTGTGCCAACCACCTTGCCCGCAGGCTGGCCCTTTGGCTTAGCAGAGGGTGAATACAGGGACCCCCCCCCATCCTCAGTCCAAATTCCTCTTCCATCTGGGATCTCTGAGGCCTCTGGAAACATGGGGGAGACCTGAGATAGGGCTCTCAGAACATTGGAGCTGGCAGGGAGCTTGGAAATGGAGGCCAACCCCCTCATTTTATCAACGTGGAGACTGAGGCCCAGAGAAAGAAGGGAACTCACCCAAGATTACACAGGAGTTTGTCTCAGGGTGAATCCTGGAAACTCAGCCTCCTGGCTCAAAATCGAGCGGGATTTATTTTCATTGTTCCATGTTGGGGGGTTGCAGAAAGGGGAAGGGGTTTGGAGGAAGGTCCTGTCTGGGAGAAGCTAGGTGGTGTGCTTGCCAGGACCCCAGCCTGGGAGACTTCTGTCCTGGCTGTGTCTCTGCCCCCTCCTCTCTGTGACCCTGCACTATCTGGGCAGCAGAATGAGGGGGTGGGAGGAGGTGAGTCCCGGAGCCCATCTGGCTCTGAGCCTGAGCTGCCCTGCCTTCTCCTAGGTAGGGGGAGCCCTTCCTCCCAGACCCCTCCATAAGAGGAGCCCCTCTTCCTCTTCTCGCCTGAGCCTGAGCCCCTGGAGGAGTGACAGGGGAGGATGAAACCTGTGGGAACCTGTTTTCTCCCAGGAACTTGTTGCTTCCCCGGAGGCCTCAGGATTAGAGTGGTAGCTTCTAGTCCTTTCTTTCTGGAGACACTGGATATGGTCTGAAATCCAGGCCGAGGGGCCTTCCCCTCCCCCAAAGTCTTCTTGGCTCCTTGGGGCCTCACTGCACACTGCCTTCTCAGTTTGCTTTCCTTTTCCATGTGGGTGTCTCCTCTCTAATGGGACCCACAGCTTCTTGGGGCAAAATTTGAGGCCCTGTATTTGCAATCAGGGACTCTTAGAGCAGGGAGGGATTTGGGCCTCTCCCCAGGGGAGGCAGCATGAGTCCAGGTGAAGATGTGGGGCTCGGTGATGCAAAGTGCCTGAGTTCAAGCCCCAGCCCCCGGCTGGCCTGCTGGGTGGCCTCGAGGATAGCTTTTTTAAGGTCTCTGTGCCTCGCAACTCGCATCGGTGGATTGAGGACAGTTGTCACCACTTTGAAGACTAAATGAAGGAATAGAGGCAAAGTTGTTAGCGCTGGGATGGCACACGGCAGGCATTCATACAGATGTGCTGCATGGGCACATTAATCTAGGTTAGTCCACATGGTGGGAGCACCCTGGACAGGACAGAAGCCCTGAGCTGTGCTTCACCTCCATTATCCCCATGTGCCTCGTAGGGACCGTGTGAGGGAAATCTGCTCATGGCCTCTTTCCATGACACTGAGGCTCAGAGAGTGGAAGGACATGCCTAGGTCCTCCCGCCAGAAGGGAGGGAATCCAACCCAGGGCTCACTGGCCGCCGGGCACTTGACCCTTCCTTCCGTTCCCCAGC
>NW_017731983.1:416283-452898 GCF_001890085.2 Hipposideros armiger
ATTCCTCCCAGTCTGGAGGCTGGATGTCCCAGATCAGGGTGCAAGCATGGTCAGGCTCTCGGTGAAGGCCTCTTCCGGGTTTACAGATGGCCATCTTCTTCCTGTGTCCTCACCAGGTGCAGGGAGAGAGAAGGCTTAGCTCTCCCTCTCTTCCTCAAAGGGCACTAATCCCATCATGGGGTGCACTTCCCAAAGGCCCCACCTCCAATTACCATCCAATTAGGGCTTAAACACAGGAAATTGGGGGGTACAAACATTCAGTCCATAGTATCCTCTTTCCTCAAGTCCCTGACTAAAGAGGTTTTCCAAAGTTGAGCATCTCCAATTATCGGCTGGCTCCTCCTTCTAGAGAGACTATGATTATTGATTATTGATGGGTTCTCTTTTGGCTTCAAGCTATGGAAACTGACTTTGAATAATTAAGCAGAAAAAAAATGAAGGGGGACGTATTTATTGGAACACAACCCGCAAAGCTGCTGGAATGCAGGAAGAGCCAGATGGGTGGACTTCCCTGACACGCTTCTGTCCCCAGTGGTCTCTGTGCCTTTGGCTGTTGATCCTGAAAGAGGTGACTTTAAGGTTAGGAGTGTCTGAGCTCTGTCTCAGGAGCCACCCGGACCTGGGTTCCAGGCCTAGCCCCACCACTTCCTCTGCAGCCGCCGTTTGTGGACCACCTCTCCAGGATGTGGTCGTCAGATGCTCTCTCCCTGAGTGTCTCTCATCAAGGTTCAAATTCTATGAAATAGAGCGGGGTGGCCTGGTTTGAGTCACAGGCCTGCCCCTGGAGAGGAGGGACAGGACCTTGGAATTGGCAGTCCCTAAAAACCAAAGGGAACTGGGGAGGGGCAGATCCCCAAGGGAAGGGACTGTTGTGATCAGAACAAGCGGGTAAGAGATGCTGGGGAGGCAAATCAAAAGCTCGCCACCCTCAGATTCTACCCACCGGCCTTAGTCCTGGCCTCCCCGAAAATAAATTTCTCTCTCCCTGTTTTCTCCTTCCTTCTTCTTTCCCTCCCTGCCCACCTCCCTCCCTCCCTCTGTCCCTCAGACATTTACTGACTGCTTGGTGTGTTTCAGGCGTACTGCTAGGCCCTGGGAATAAAAAGATGAGTCAGACCCAGGGCCAGAACTGGAAACTTATCTAATCCAGATCAGCATATATGACTGCTGAGCCATGACCTGGCCAAGGCAGGCATTGCCAATCAATCACAGCACACTTCCCTGGGAGCCTGGGCCCAGCCTTAAGATCCTGCTCTGCACAGAGCTCCAGGCAGTCAGGCCCATCAGTTGGAATTGGTCTAATACATAGAAACTCTTTGCTGTGCCTAGCCAAAAACAATCCTCTTTCCCATGACAATTCTTCTAACATCCACAGCAGGATTCCCCTGTGCTCACCCCCAGGGTCATTGTTTCTCCTTGAGGGAAATGGCACTGGTGACTTCCACTCCTGAACTTGGTTGGCTGTTGAGCACAGTTCCTGCAGACAGAAAGACTACATCTGAGTTCCTGTTCCTACCACTGCATCCTGAGCTTTTGGTTTTGGGTGAAATGCCTCTGGCTCCTGTAACAAATTACCACACGCTCAGTGGCTTAAAATAAGACAGATTTATTATCTTACGATTCTCGAGGTCAGATGTCCAAAATGACTTCCAGGGCTATAATCAAGGTGTCACCAGGGTGGTGGTCTTTCTGGAGGGTCCAGGTGAGAATCCATTTCCTTGCCTTTTCCGGCTTCTAGAACCTACCCACATCCCTGAGCTGATAGCCCCACCCGCCATCTTCAAAGCACGGCACTCCAACCTCTGCTTCCATCATCACATCTCCTTTCTGACTCTCTGTCTGCTATGGTCTGAAGGTTTGTGTCCCCTTCCAAATTCATATGTTGAAATCCTAACCCCCAAAGATGATGGCATTAGGAGGCAGGGCCTTTGGGAGGGGCTTCAGTCACGAGGGAGGAGCCCTCATGAATAAGATTAGCACCTTGTATCATCACAGAGGCTCCAGGCGCTCCCTTGCCTCTTCTGCCTTGTGAGGACACAGCAAGAAGGTATTGGCTATGAACCAGGACAAGGACCCTTACTAGAAAGTAACCATGGTTACTTTTATCACAATGCTGGCGCCTTGATCTTGAACTTCTCAGCCTCCACAACTGTGAGAAATAAATGTCTGTTGTTTATAAGCCACCCAGCCTGTAGCATTTTGTTGTAATGATCTGAATACATCCGCCTCCCTGTTACTAGGGCCTTTCTGACTCCATCAGGACCACCTGGATAAGCCGTGACAGCCTCCCCATCTCAAGATCCTTCTCAAGACCATGTCGGCAAAGTCCTCTTTGCCTGGTGAGGTAACATCAGCAGGTTCCAGGGACTGGAACAGGGACACTCTGGGGTGTGTGTGGCATTATTCTTTCTGCCACAGGTTCCTTACCCATAAAATGGGGGTATTGATAACCTGCCTCATAGGCTTGTGGGGAAGATTGTGGGAGACGATTTGTGTGAAGCCCTAAACAGAGTGCCTGGTACACGAGGAAGCACTTGCCGTCATGTATTTAGTGGGAGGTGAGCTCAGAGCCCTGACCCGTGGCCCTGTATGCCACCTCGTCCCTTCCTGCCGGGCATCTTCTGTCCAATCCTGGTGACGGGAGCAAAATCACTGCAAAGTATCAGGTTTGTGTTTGGCATCTTTTCTAGGCTCTGCCCCCCCACCTCCCACCCCCCACTTAGATCGCTCAGCTTATATAGAGAAGTGGTCCCAGCAGAAGCAGCAACTAGTTAGGGCACTTGTTAGTTAGTTAGCTAGTTCGTTAGTCCCCTCCCAGACTAACTAAAGCAGAAACTCTGGGGTGGGACCTTGAAGTTTTAGGGAGCCCTCCAGGGGATTCTAATACGCCTTCAAGCTTTAGGACCTATGGATGGAGCATGCTCTCAGCACCCCACCTGCAAGGCAGGTACAGTAATAGGACCCCCATGGCATAGGTGAGGTTGTGAGGCTCTGGGAGGTGAGTGGCTCCCCTAAGGCCGTGCAGGTGGGAGGTGGTACAGCTTGAGTTGGAATCCAAGCAAAGTCAGTGCTTTTTCCACATCACCCTGTACCTCCCCATTGGGTACCTGACAACACAGTGCCACCCGGACACAGGGCCCAGGTGATCAGGGGAAGCTCTACTCAGCCACTCCCAGGGCACAGCCCTCCTCACCTGACATGTGGCATTTGGGGCAGGGCCCTGGATTCAGATCCAGTCTCAGGGTCTGATAACTAATTTACACTCAAGTAGAAACGGCTGATAATGCCCTCAGGTGTTGCCTGCCCTTTAAGGGGATGTCTGTGGTAAATAGAAAGAGAGCTCAGGGTGGGGTTTCAGGCACTTTGTCAGGGAGGTCTGGAGGAAACGTTTGTATGTTTTGATGGGAGGGTTATGGACTGCCAAGTACAGGCAGAATGGTCTCATGGACACAGCTATGGGCTGGGCACTGCTACGACTGGGTGTTACTGCCTAGAGACATTGGACAAGTCACTTCATTTCCCTAAGCCTTCATTTGCTTACCTGTAAAAGGCCTTGATGCCTACACCAGGTTCCACTGGGAGGATTACATGAGATAACCTTTATCAGGTGATCCTCTCCTCCCCAGATTGCCACGGCAGGCTGCTGTGAGCTGAGCCCAACCAGGCAGAGTCACCCCAGGTTACAAAGTACATAGATAGGTCCCTTCCTGGGGCAGCATCTTGTGCCACCTGCCCAAGGGCTGCTCAGGGTCAGAGTGTCTGGCAGTCCCTGCTTCTGGAAGTCTTCCCTGATGCCAACCTGAGCTCGAGCCATGTGGGAAGCAGTGGAGGTACTGTGTAGATAGCCAGGCGCCCGGGGTCTGGTCCTGGCTTTGCCACTGACTTGCTGTATGACCTGGACAATTCCCTGTCCCTCTCCGAGCCTGAAGTTTCACCTGAAAAATGAGGGTGAGATATAAGGATGTATAAAAGCCTTCCCTCACCAGTTTGGTAACCATCCCCTGGACCCCATTAGCAGCCCTGACTCCCTGGCTACGGTAATAAAGCATATCCTGCTGGAGTTGTTCCCACGGCCTTCTGTGAGATGTGATGTGCTGTTCTCTTCTGCATGACTAAGTTCTTTCAGGAAAGGCCCTAGCATTTGTGGCTCCTTGTTTTGTCTTCAGCCCCACACTTAGCACTGAACTCTGCACATCCTTGTGCTCAATGAAGACCTGCTGATGATTTCCCAAAGAACCTGGCTTTGCTCAGGAGAGCACTTTTCTTTCAAGGTACTACCTCCTCCAGGAAGCCTTCCCAGATGCCACCTCCCTGCAGACACATACACAGAATTACTCCCCTGTGTATGTGTCAAGGGCCCTGCAGGATGAGTCTACCTACCCCCACACTTCTCCCCTTGCTCTAGCAATTCCTTCCTTCAGATTTGTCAGGAGGTTTTCATTGTTTGTAGAACAATGCCTGGCACAACCAATAAATGGGGGGTGAATTCACTTGAATTACAGTCTAAGGGCAGAGAGAGAGAGAGAGAGAGAGAAAGAGAGAAAGAAAGAGACAGACAGAGACAGACCCAGGGACTTTGCAGAGATGGGGGCCACAGCTAGAAGGGGCCCTTCCTCAGGAAGCCTTGCAGATGGCAAACAGCTGTTGGGGGGGGGTTGTGTGTGACTGTGACTCATACCCCTCCTGCAAGCTGGGGGTGCTGCAGACAGGCTGAGACAGGAGTCAAAGGCCTGAAGGAATTTTGATAAGGATAACACAAGCCCTGGAGTATTTCTAGAATGTAGGAGGTTAAGAGTGCGGGGAGCTGGGTCAGGGCAAAACTGCCTGATTGTTTTACTTCTTTATTTATTTATTTTGCCTGAATAAAATAGTCACATGGTACAAAATTCAAAAGATACAAAGGGGGCACCGTGAAGCCTTCCACCCTCCTGCGCCTGCCACCCAGGCCCCTCCCCAGAAGCAGCCTGCATTTCCAGTTGCTTCTGCATCCATCCTCCCTGGTTTTTTGCTCCTCCTTTTAATACAGGGAAGCATATTATCTACACTGTTGTTCACTTTGCTTTTCTCCTTAACAGATCTTTGTGAACATTTCATCATAGCACATAAAGAGCTTCCTCATGTCTTTTTCTGTGGCTGCATTTGGGGCTGCCAGATAAAATACCGGACACCCAGTTCAATGTGAATTATTTGAACTTCAGAAAAAGAACAGCTTTTTACTATAAGTTTGTCCCATGCAATATTGGGGACATAGTTATACTAAAACAATAAAATGATTCGTTATTTATCTGAAATGCAAATTTAACCAGGCATCCTATAATTTTTTTTTTTTTTTTTTAGATTTTTATTGGGGAATTGGAGGAAGGGAACAGTGCTGGGGAATTGGGGGAAGGGGAACAGACAAGTTGCTGTCCTTTTGTTCTTCAGTCTAGTTGTGGAGGACCTTGCTTCACTGGCCCAAGTTGGCACCATCATTGTGCTCTTCCCGAGCGAGGCAGATCAGTTGCTGGTTTCTGGACGGCCGCTCACAGCGGCTGCTGGCCGCTCACGCTGGCTGCCGGCTACACACAGTAGCCCATGGCAACCCACTGCAGCAGGGGCTGCAGCCTACGCCGTTGCCAGTGACTCACAGCAGCCCAGCTCCAGGTTGAGCTGTTGTTCAGCATCTTAGCTGTGGAGGGCAGTGTCACTGGCCCTCATATGTGGGATCCGAACCAGGGCCCTCTGGTGTCCCAAGCCAGCTCTTAACCAACACGCCACTCGGCCAGCCCCATCCTGTAATTTTATTTGCTCAGTCTGACCCCCTTGCTACATTACATGGGACTCCTTATAATTAAGTGTTTGGCGGCATCAGGAATTGGTGCCTGGACCTGGTGTGCATCCACTCCCCGGCCTTATTCTGAATGGGACCCTGCTGGTGCCAGGCTTTGGGCCCCATGCTGGGTTTCCACCTCCTGGCCTCTTACCCAGATAAGAAATGAAAGGGTTTTAGAGTCATTCAGTCCACCTCCCTTGTCTGAGGCCCAGAGAGGGGACTGGCTCACTTGGGATCACACAGCAAGTCACAGCAAGTCACAGCTAGGCCCTGGGGCTAGGCCTTGGATCTCCTGTCGTCTCCCAGCCAGTTTTTTTCCTTCTCATGCTACTCAGTATGATATACTCACAACGGTCAACAGTGACAGTTCTAAGCCCAAGTTTTTGGAACATGCACAGACACTCAGGAAGCCAGAAGCAAAGGGTTCCAAATTCTTTGGGCAGAGGCTGGCTGGCGAGGGGGTATTTATTCAATGCTGGGTCTGACCCCCAGAAGGCCCAGCTAATGGGAATAATAATAATAATATATTAATAATAATAGCTCCCACTGTGCTTATATTGACTGTGCAGTACTTGTCCCTTTTGACACTCACAAGGGCCTTGCAAGATGAATTAATCAGTCTCATTTCTCCTAGCTGGACACTGAGGCTCAGAAAAGGTAAATAATTTCATTTGCCGAGAGCCCCCAGCTGTGAAGTGGTAGCGCTGGGATTTGAACCCAGATATGTTTCACCCCAAGGTTCTCCAACCCCTTCTTTCCACTGGGATTATGGACATTTACAAATATATTTGGGCCATTTTTCAAGTACTCAGTTTTCAATGGCCCAAAGCAGGAGCTAACTTCTGGTCCCTGTGGCCCCCAGAATGAAGGCCAAACCCTCACTGGTCCCTCACTTGGCCTTTGATACTCATGGTGACCCTGCTTCATTTCTCCCCGCTTATGGCCTGCTGTTCTGATCATCTCCCCAACAGGCCACCCCCTTTCCTTGCTTCTGCCCCTCCAGGATTTGGGTTAAATGGAAAAAGTTAGGTAGAACCAGGTCCAAATATTGATTTGGTCAATTACCTGGTGTGGGACCCTGAGCAAATCACATCACCTCTCTGAGTCTTCTTTTCTCAGCTATAAAGTTAAGAAAGGTATGCCTAAGTCTCAGCCTAACACCTCCCCCTCCACTGTTGGAAGGAAGGAAGGAAGGAAGGGAGGGAGGGAGGGAGGGAGGAAGGAAAGAAAGAAGGAANGCAGTGACGAGTTTCCCTTTTCACAAGTCCTGTCCCCTGGGCTTCCAGGTAGGGTGTCCTTTGGAAAAATGGTTTGCTTGTAATAGATACATTGAAGAACCACAGAAGTAGCTGACCCACCTCTAAAGCCCTGCTGGCAGGAAGGTTTTAGGATGACCCGCACCAGGCCTGGGGTGAGTGGGCACTCAGGCCTGCGCCAGGATTACTCAGTTTACCCCTGAAGTGGGTGGGAGGGGGCAGGCAGAGGGCAGCACACCCAGTCCTGACCCAGGCCCTGCAAACCCCCTCTGCAGACGGAAGGAAGGAAGGAAGGAAGGAAGGAAGGAAGGAAGGAAGGAAGGAAGGAAGGAAGAAATGAATTTATTGTGCTCCCACTGTGTGCCAGAGCCTGTGAGACGCTGGGGACACTGTGGTGAACAGGCAGATACAGTCACTGCTTTCCTGGAGATTTTTCTCAAAGGGCGGCGGATGTGGTTAATTACAGCAAGAGGTTAACTTAAGTAACTGGGGCTTTGTAACTAACTGTGGGCAGGAATTCTCCTGAGCCATGGACTTCAACCAGGAATGAGGGTGGAGAATTACCCTAATATGACAGAAAAGGAAAGGAGACTTGCCTCAGTTCAACTCAGCTTTCAGTGCTTAGAGCCTGAATTTGAGCCTGCGGTCTGCTTTCACATCCATCCTGGTTCTCTTTCTGATCCCCAGCACTTAGCAGTTGCAGGAAGCTCACGCAAGAGCGATTGGGGGCCCTAAGAGAAGGCAGGTGAAAGGACAGGCCTTTATAGGCCCTCGCCCACGCAGCGAGGCCCAGCCCAGCAGGCCCTTGGCAGTGCCCCACCCTCAGGTGTGCCCCTTGGCAGGGAGTACCTGGCTGGGCCTCTCTCCTGCTACCATCTGTGGGCTGAATGACTGAGCAAACGCACCCCAGTCTGTCTAGTCCAGCCCGAGCTCTCGCCCCGCCACTTTCTCAAATACCCAAGTGGCTAATTGTAAAAGGAGCTGGTGGGAGCAAGGCACCGGAAGGAGGGGGCAGGCAGGCCAGGGAACTGAACCAGAGGCCCACACAAGAGTTCCTGCAGGTCTTCATTGTTTTCTTAAGAAATCGTGTGATTTTTGCATTCCACTCCCTCACAGATCTGTGTTTGTTTTAATATAACACGTTTCCTCCCCTACTGCCATAAAGTGTTGGAGTAAATCTGACTTCAGAGAGCAAACTATTTCTAGCCATGGCTTCCCTCACACCGTGACACAACTCTTGTCCCCACAGACCTCAAGCGACAGTCCCCAGGAGGAGAGGTCTCACAAGGCATTCTCCTCCCACCACACAAGCCAGTCTTTCCTTCCTCTCGTCTCAGATCTTACATCCACCATGTGCCACCAAAGTCCTTTGAACCGCGACTGCCATTATGTCACTTGTCATTCTGTATCACAATCATTGTGTCTGTGGCTGCCAAGCTACTGGACAGTGGCTTGCCTCGAGGGCAGGGCCGCAGGCTACCTCATGCAGTGTGTGCAGCCCTCAGCACAGGCCTAACCTAGGCAGGTAAGCCAGGCTTGGAAAAATGAGAGGCTGAGTGAATGAGGCAGGGTGGGGGTGGGGCCGCTGTGGGTAGGCTGCAGAATGGCCTCCCAATGTGTCCACTTCCTAATCCCTCAAACCTGTGAATACCTTGCCTTATATGGCAAAAGAAACTTGCAGGTGTGATTAAATGAAGGATTTGGAAGTGAGAGTCCAGCCTACCCTTCCTGATGACCTTCCTTGTAGATTTGACTCAACGGAACCAGCTCCCACAATTTCTTAAGCCAAGTTCCCACAATCAGTCAACCCAGCAGTCATTCAATATGTATATATGTATCCTCCTTGTCTAGTGGAAGCCTGAATGACACAGTAGCCAGGGGAAATTGGCCTCCGGGTGTGTATTTAAGAGACCACTCAGACTGGGGTGGTGGAAGGCAGAGGAGAGACAGCCCAGGAATAATCTAGAAGGTCTGGTGCCCCTCAGTTGGGGCCTGTGTCGGCCCAGGTCTCCAGGGAGGCTGGTCCCCTGACCTTGGCTGTGGGCAGGGTGGAGGTAAAGGGCAGGCCCCACTGGCAGCTGAGCAAACACAAGAGTTGGGGGTGGGAGGCAGCCCAGCTGGGGAATTGGGGGGCCAGTGGAGGAGTGGTAAAGCCTGGAGCACTGAACGCAGGGTCAGGGCTCTGGAGGAGAGAGAGGGCCTAGACGTGTTGGAAAACCTGGGCTGGGCCTGGGGACGCAGCAGAAGATAGGGCACAGCCCCTGCCCTCAGGGGGCTCACTGTCTCCTCCCTGAGTTGCCTGGTAAGTGCAGTGCAAGGCACATAATAGTTACTGGATTAATTGTCTGAGCCTGAGTCCCAGCCAATAGGGACCCTAAGACGAGGCATTTGACACATAAGATCTGGGAAGCGATGAAGATTGGCTTAGTGAAAGCTCTGGGAATTGGGGGCTGGGATGAGAGCAGGCCTGGGCTGGGAGGTGGGGTGCGTGGCGGGAGAGGACCAGTGGCCCACACCTCTCCCAGTGGGAGCCAGCCCTGCGGGAGCAAGAGCTCTCTTCCGGCCTCCCCGCCATCCATCCACCCCAGGATAACTTTCCTTTTTAAGGACAGGCCCCTCCTCCCTCACAGGGTAATCAGAGCTAGGATCTCTGCCCCGAGCCCAGAGACCTCTATTTCCCCTCAGACCTCTCCAGGGCTGTGGTTTTAGCAAACAATTTGGATCCTCTCGAGCTGGGAGAGGAGGCCGGGCCCCTTCCTTCTTAGGGGTGGTTAGAAATGCTCTGCATTCCTGAGTCAGGAGGCCAAGGCCATTCTGGCTCAGCCCAGGGCAGTCCCAGAGGAGCAAAATGAAGCCTGAACCCAGCTACCCCGCCCAGGCTCCGGGCTGCTTCAGCAGCCAGAGCCCACCGGGAAGGGTGTGCCTGCAAAGAGCTCAGGTCCCCGTAGGCCACCTGGGGGCTGGTGAGCGGAGGCCTGACCCCTGCAGCCCCAAGGCAGGAGGCCCCAGGGAGTCCTTAGAACAAGACAGAGTGAGTGCCTGGGACTTCCCACCCTGGAGGCTGGGATGCTGTCCACAGGGCTGCCCAGAGCAGGGCCTTGCCTGCTTCCTGTCTCCTCAGGATGCCCAGCCAAGCCTGGCACCGAGGAGGCTCTCCATCTGAATTTGTTGAGTGGGTGAGTGAGGGCAAGTCAGGGGAGTAAGATATGGGGTATTCAGGAAGGAAGGCCTCTGTGAGAGGCTGCACCTGTGCTACAGCCTCAGGCCTCAGCGCCTGTGAGGTCAGGAGTGAGCTTGCAGCCTGGCCCTGGGGGCCGGTGCTGCTGGAAGCCAGCTACACGGACTGCATTCGCTCACAACCCTGCAACTGTACTATCATCACACACCCATATCACAGATGAGTCCTGAAGCCAGAGAAGGTAAGCAACTTGTCTGAGGGCACCCAGGAGGTAACTGCAGGGCTAGTCGTGGAACTTCCAGAGTCCCCTCCCACCCTTTTTAAGCTGTTAGGCACACTGCCTCAGGGCAGGGAAGAGAAGTAAGGGCCTGGAAAGGGAGTGAACAAGGTCTGCTTAAAGGAGACAGGCTCTGCCTCCCAAGGCTGTGGGGCATGGGGTCGGGGACAGGAAGACCTGAGCCTGGACAGGTCAGGAGGGGCCCCAGAGGCCGCAGTGACGAGTTTCCCTTTTCACAAGTCCTGTCCCCTGGGCTTCCAGGTAGGGTGTCCTTTGGAAAAATGGTTTGCTTGTAATAGATACATTGAAGAACCACAGAAGTAGCTGACCCACCTCTAAAGCCCTGCTGGCAGGAAGGTTTTAGGATGACCCGCACCAGGCCTGGGGTGAGTGGGCACTCAGGCCTGCGCCAGGATTACTCAGTTTACCCCTGAAGTGGGTGGGAGGGGGCAGGCAGAGGGCAGCACACCCAGTCCTGACCCAGACCCTGCAAACCCCCTCTGCAGACGTGTCACCCAGGCTCTCTGAGCCTCAGATAACAATTCTGCTGTGCACCTGGAGTGTTGCTGGGTCCATGTGACCGTGAACTGTTTATACAGCGCTCGCTAGGGCATTATCACCTCAGGGCCCCATGCTGCAGGTGGCTCCTGGGACAATGATGAAGACGGCCTCTTACATCTGGGCGGCTTTATACAACCCGCAAAATCCACTTGTACCTGATCCGATATGAGCCTCACACAGACCCAGAGACTGGCAGGCTTTATTATCCTCTCTCAAGATGAAGAAACCAAGGCCTGGAGTAAAGAAGTCACTAGCTCGTGACTACCCAGTCACTGGGGAGCAACCAAGAACTCCAGCTTTTGTCTTTTGACTCCCTGTTCGGTGATCTTTTTACCTCCCTCTCAAAAGAATACATTTACAAGCATCCAGTGCCACTTATCTTGCTGATTTATCCCTGAATCCTGGTCAGATCCTGGTCATAATAATGATAACAGCTGCTTTTATTGACTTCACCAGGCACCTGCTTTACAAATATTATCTTAGGCCTCACACAGACAATTCTATGCATGAAATAGTGACTACTGTTAAACCCACTTTACAGGTGAGGCTCACTTTCTCCAGGACTCACACCTAGGAAGCAGTAGAGCTGGACTGAAGCCTAAAACCATCGCTCCCACACCAGGGTCCTAATCATCAGCCAAGAGGTCATTCCTCTCAGCCTCCTCATCCTCTCTCCCCATCCCCCTCCCTGCATTTGTGTATGTCTTCTCCCCTCAGCAGATTATAAATTCCTTTGGAGGTAGAGCCTGTATCTTAATCCTCTGAGCAGCCTTCCAGAGAGTTCAGCATTTTGCTTTGGACATATAGTAAGATCTCCACAAACTTGTCAATGAATGAAATAACTTCTCTTCTGCAGTGTCTTGGGGGTTTGAAAAGATAGTGGTGAGGTGGAAAGAGTGGGCTGTGAGGTCAGACAGACCGGGATTGGAATTTCAGCTCCACGACTTAATGTCGGTGTAATCTTTACCTCCACGACCTCACCTGTAAAATGGGTTTAAGAACACTAACCCCCCACCCCCACCCTGGCCCCTGGGCTTGGGGGAAGATGAAAATAAGTTGGAGCCTGTAAAAACTTCTCCTTTAGAAAGATGTGGTAGGCAGAAAAATGGCCCCCCAAAGATGGTCATGTCCTATTCCCTGGAACCTGTGAATAGTTAGGTTGTGGCAAACAGGGATTAAAGTTGCAGATGGAATTAAGGTTGCTTATTAGCTGACCTTAAAGTAGGGAGATTAGCATGGTGACTATAGTTAACGATACTGTATCGTATATTTGAAAGTAACTAAGAGAGTAGATCTTAAAAGTTCTCATCACAAGGAAAAATGTAACTCTGTGAGGTGTTGGGTGTTAACTAGACTTATTGTGGGCATCATTTTGCAACATACACATGTATCAAATCATGTATACACCTGAAACTAATACAATGTTATATGTCAATTATATCTCAATTAAAATAATAGGGAGATTATCCTGGGTGAGCCCAATGTAATCACAAGGATCCTTAAATGGGGAAGAGGGAGGCAGGAGAAAAGTCAGAGGGAGATGTGACTATGGAAGAATGGTCACAGAGGGACAGCTTTGAAGATGAAGGAAGGGGCCATGAACCAATGAAGGTGGGCAACCTCTAGAAGCTGGAAAAGGACCAAGAAATAGATTTCCTCGGCGCCTCTGAATGCAGCCCTGCTAACACCCTGACATTAACCAGTGAAACCTGGGTTGAACTTCAGACCTCCAGAACTGAAGGTAATAAATGTGTGTGGTTTAAGTCAAGTTCATGCTCATTTGTTACAGCAGCAATAGACCAGTAAATGTTAGTTTCGTTTTCTATCTCGAGCTCCTTTAATCCCCATCTACTCTCTACAATCACTGTACTAAGCAGGGCTTTTACACCTACTTCATATTTGAAGAAACAGGCTGGGGGAGGTGATGTGACTTGTCCAAGGTCATGCACACAGAAAGGTGGAAATGGAACTGGAAACCAGACCTCTGACTCTGACCCCTGAATGGTTTCTAACACACCACGCCATTTGTCCTAATGGTCATCCAGTGGATGTAAAAATATATTGAGCCCCCCCCCAAAAAAATTAAGAGCCACGCAGATTCATGGGGGTGGTTATCCTCCCAGACGGCTCGGAAACCCCTGCCTCTGCAGAGACCTCTCTTGCCTCCCAAGCTTCAGTTCTTACTACACAACACCCCCTACCCCCTTCCCACCCCCAGCTCCTTGCCCTTCTGTCTTCCAGGAAAGGGACACTGGCCTTGGATACCCCACCCCTTGGACTTGGTCTAGTGCCAACACCGATGGGGTGCTCGGGGAAAGTGGGGTTCTCCTCCCCCGCTCACCTGGCCACAGCCCGTCTTACTCTCTGCGCTCCTGGTTAAAGGCTGTCCTCTGAGCCCCTCAAAAGGAGGACATGCTTTCCAGAGCCCCAGGGAGCCTGCACATCCTGTCTGAGTGGACAGGGTGGGAGGAAAGCTGTATCCCCCATGGCCAGCTGACGGGGTCAGAGGGGAAACAGCGCTTCCTGCGGGGCCCCTGGGGAGCCTTGTCTCTCAGAGAGGCCACTGGGTCTCTGTGCAGGAGCTCCGAGGGGGTGGAGGAGGAGAAGAGGTTGGGGGGGCGGGGAGAGGAAGGACAGGGCAAAGGGGAAGGCAGACAGAGGGAGACAGAGCCAGAGACGGGAGAGAACCGGAGCCGGAGGTAATAGAAGAGCAGAGGATCAGCCACATAGAGGAAGAGGCAAGTGTCAGAAAAACAGAAGAAAGTGAGGCACACAGACAAGATGGTGAGAGAGCAAGAAAGAGGGAGAGACACACACACAGACAAAGAGACAGAGATAGAGAATGGGCAGGCGAGGCCCAGAGAAAACAACAGAGCCTCCTGGACCTCGCAGATTTTCTTTTAGGTTTTCTGTGTGTTTGTGCTGTGAGGCCTGCAGGCCTGGGGTCAGCACCACATCAAATTGACCAATAAATATTGCCATCGTGGCCACTGATGGATGACCTGGTTGGTGTCAGCCAGGCCCAGTGCTAGAGGCTGGAGGAAGCTGGCTGGGCCCAGCTAGGGAGTGGTCAGCGCTCCGCCCGCCCCCGGGAGCTTGACTTGTGACTGACTCTTAGGAAAGCCCCTTCCCACCCTTCCCCAATGACATCCAGCATTTTTAAGAGTCTTAATATATGCCTCTGGGACAGGGAAATTTCTCAAGGAGGCATGGAAGACTTGAAATAACCAGGCTTTATTGTGGAAAAAGCCTGGGCTTTCGCAGCAGGCCAACCTGAATTCAAATCCAACTTCCATATCTTCTTGCTGGGTGACCTCAGGCAAATGACCTCCCCTCCCTGAGCTTAATGTATCACCAAAATGTGACTGAGCTCCCCCAAATAGCTGTTGTTCTCTCCTTGCACTCACCTGGAAGAAGCTCTCAGGAGTTTGACGCCAGAAGTGACAACATCCAGGAGACTTGGGTTGCAGACAGGGTGGGGCACCCCCAAATCCATTTTCTAGGAAGAAGAAGGAATGGTGGAGTGGTAGGTACCCAGCACCCGGGGTCTGGTGGGTCTTCTTACAGCGGGTCCCCTTCCCTGGAGCTGCCCCACAGTGTGACTTGGGGTTGCTTGCTGCTGTGTGGCCTCATGCCTGAAGCTCGGTTTCCCTTACTGGTGAACTTATTAGAAATACAAATTCTTGGGCCCACCTCCAACCTACTGAATCAGAAACAGTGGGAGTGGGGCCCAGCTATCTGTGTGTAACAAGCCCTCCAGGGAGTTCTGATGCTCACTCAAGTCAGAACCACTGTTCTAGTAAATTCCTTTCCTAGTTTCTAGATAGCATGGATTCCACTGTTTGCACCTGAGTCTCCTAACCTCTGAAGCTCTGGGGAATTCCTGGGACAGCCTATCTGAAAGTTTCTGACACAGTCCAGTGCTTGGGTGCAGGGATGTGAACTTTCTTTCATTTTAGCCACCTCTTTACAACACTGCATTTTGACTCAAGACATATTGTTTGGTTTGGTTTGATTTGGGTACCTACTATGTGCCTGGCACAAGGGAAAGGTCTTTAAAAATGCTTCAGATCTCGTTGGAGTGTCACAGTGGAGACTCAAGAAGCAGAAGAACAGCAGGAAAGGATAAAATGAAATGCTAAGTGGGGAGAGTGCTGCAGCAAAGAGAATCGCTTGGGGGTGTGCAGGGCGGACTTCCTTGAGGAGGGAGGTTATTGAATGATATCTATAGAAATGAGTGTATGAATCAGGACTTTCTCTTTTGTAAGTGACAGAAATCTGACTCAGCTGGCTTAAAGAAACAATGGAATTCATTGACTCACATCAGCAGCATGTTCAGAGGTGGATCACTTGGTTCAGGCAAGGCTAGATCCAGGTGCTCAAGTGAACAATATCATGAAAGGCATGTCTGCATCCATATCTCAACTCCGTTTTCCTACTTATTGACCTCTCTTTGAAGTGGGTCCCCTCTGCACAGTGGCATGAATGGCCCTCAGAGCTATAGTATTGTATTCCATCAGTTTAGCAAACTCAGAAAAAGCCCAGTGTTAATGAACTGATGCACCAGTTTGGGCCACATCCTCATCCCTGAACCTATTGCCGATGACCGGATGAATGGAGAATTCTGATTGGCTGACTCCAGGGTCACGTATCAATCCCTGGAGCCAGCTCCATAAGAAAGAATTGGACCAACAGTGGGAGGGAGGTGGCTCCCCACATGGAAAGCGGGTTGTGTTGCCAGAGGCAGGATAATGGGATGCTGGGAAGGCAAAAGCAACATGTGCCTACTCCAAAGAAGACTGACCAGCTAGCTGGTAAATAGGGATGAGGGCATTTCAGGAGGGGGGAAGGATGTATGAGTCACCTACTGCTGCGTAACAAATGACTACAAACTCAGAGGCTTAAACAACAAACATTTATGACCTCACCGTTTCTGTGGGTCAGGAATAAGGGCAGGGCTTAGTTCAGTCCTCTGCTCAGGATCTCACAAGAGGACAAAGTGTTGGCTGGGGCTGCAGTCTCATCTGAGGCCAGACTGAGGACCAATCCACTTCCAAGCTCATACAGTTGTTGGCAGAACCCAGTTCATTGCTATTGTCAGACCGAGGGCATAGGCTTCTTGCTGGTTGTCAGCGGGATGCCTCGCTCAGTTCCTTGCCACATGGTTTCCCCAACATGGCCACCTGCTTCATCAACACCAGCAAAGGAGACCGAGCCTCCCAACAAGAAGAATGTCACAAGTTCTGTGATGGAGTCATGTACACGTATTCATGTATAGCCCTGTCACCGTTGCCATGATGGGTTGGTTAGAAGCAAATCATGGCCCTCGCCACACTCAAGGGGAGGAGGCAATTACACAAGGGTGTCAACACCAGGAGGTGGGATCATGGGGCCGCCCTAGAGTTCGGCCGCCACAGACAGCCTGAGCAGTGACCTGGAGGAGAGATTCAAGTTAGATGGGCAGAGGATGCTCAGGTGTACATCCATGGGCCTTGAAAAGAGGTTGCTTCCTTCTTATGCTATAAGCTCTTAAAGTTCAGACATCTCATCTTGTTGCGATTTTCCTAAGTGCCCAGCCCAGCTCCTGGCACATAGTAGGCCCTTAGCTATATTTGGTTGGATTGAATCGTTGAGCTAGATAACATATCCAAACTCTCATTCATTTCTTCCTGCATTCCTTCAGCAAGCAATTACTGAAGCCCTCATGTGTCAGGCCCTGTGCCAGGTGCTGGGACACAGCGTGGGACAGGACAGGGCTTTGCTCTCGCTGGAATGATAACTCGCAGCAGAACAGTACGACTGTTTATGGTTTGTGGTTTATGAAGCCCTTTCACATATCCTGTCCTGTGATCATGGTATGTGGTTGCTGTTGAAGAGAGAAGTTCAGGAGGATAAAGACTGTGTGAGACCACTCTACAGTAGGCAGCTGGACTCCCTTCTGAGTGCTCTCTCCTGGCCGCACTGCTCAGCACGCACTGGGCTCTAACCTCAGGACACTGCCCAGGGCGCCATCATCTGACTCAGAGCTTGGGAAGTGCCCTGGGGTAGTCCCCAGTGCGGGTTGGGCATCCTCATTAAAGAAGTGACTTGAGGGGGCCAGCCGAGTGGTTCAGTTGGTTAAGAGCTCGCTCAAGAGTTTGAACTCTGAGCAACAGCGGTTCAATGCCCGGCCCGAATTGAGCTGCCGCTGAGCTGCCAACAGGTGGCAGGATGACTCAGCTAAAAAAAAAAAAAGAAGTGGCTTGGGGCCATGGGAGCTGGGGAAAGGGCCTGATGTGTGTGTGTCCTTTGCCTCCACCACAGGCCCGATAAAAAAGTGACCACAATTCTTTTTGGGTTATTTTCTTAGTAAAAAGAGGAATATGGTTTTGAGTGAAGAGAAAAGATACAGAGAGAACTGCCACTGTGTGACTTGGTCAGCAGGGAGGATGGGGACAGCAAATTATCATCTCAGGGTCGCATCTCTTGGTGTCTTGGTTCATGAGGTTTCCTTTCCAGTTGTGCCTGTGTATTTACTCCCTTCCTTTTCAAAATCTGCTTATCGCTCAAGGTCCATGTGCGGGCCCATCCCTCCAGGAAGGTCAGCTGTTATTTGCTTTGCATTTGGGGATTCTATAATAACTTGATTGGAAAACACAAGCGGATCCTGACACAAGGATCTGAATACAAGTTGTTTATTTGGATTGTGTTCCCAGGCAGTTTAGGTAAGGGAGTGGGAAAGTGAGACAGGGAGGGAAGGCAATGGATAAAGCATGTGTTATCAAGCCAGTTTCCACTGCAGGCAACTGGGGACCTCTGGGAACCAGGGTAGAACATGCATGTTTCAGTCATCCTGCCCAAGGGGTGAGGGCGCTGGGCTATTTCATTACAAATTCCCCTCAGAGGGCATTCATTTCTCAGCACTTCCAGCCCCTGAGCTCAGTCTTCTAGCAAAGTGTTACAGGGCTGGCAGAAGTCCCACTGGGGTTCACAATATTGGGGTGCTAATAGTGTCTGTGTCATTGTTAAGATTTTTTTTTTGGAAGAAAGGGTTTCACTTTATTTATTTATTTTTAAAGTTTTTTTTGGGGGGAATTAGGGGGATGGGAAAAGTGCTGGGGAATTGGGGGAAGGGGAACAGACAAGTTGCTGTCGTTTTGTTCTTCAGTCTAGTTGTGGAGGACGTTGCTTCACTGGCCCAAGTTGGCACCATCATTGCGTTCTTCCCGAGTGAGGCAGATCAGTCGCCGGCTTCTGGACGGCCGCTCACTGAGGCTGCTGCCCGCTCACAGTGGCTGCTGGCTACACACGGTAGCCCATGGCAACCCACTGCAGCAGGGGCTGCAGCCTACGCCGTCACCAGCGACTCACGGCAGCCCAGCTCCAGGTCGAGCTGTTGTTCAGCATCTTAGCTGTAGAGGGCAGTGTCACTGGCCCTCATATGTGGGATCCGAACCGGGACCCTCTGGCGTCCCAAGCCAGTTCTTAACCATCGCGCCACTCGGCCAGCCCAGGTTTCACTTTTAAACATAAAACTTTGAAAACCGGTGCCATAAGCCAAAACACCCATTTCATAGCTGGGCTGATAGAGTCCTAGAGATGCCAGAGCATTTGCCTCAGGCAAGTTAAATCATTGAATTGTTGTTAGCTGGGCACAAAGCTGCCCAACTGAAGACTACCTTTCCCAGACTCTCTTGCAGCTACACATGGTCATGTGACTAGGTTAAGGCCAATAGATGTGAGTGAAAATGGTGAGTGCACCTTCTGAGTGGTGACCTGTATTAATTATCCATTACTGAGTAACAAATTTCCCCCAAACGTAGATATTACCTCACACAGTTCCAGTGGGTTAGGAATTTAGGAATGGCTTAGCTGAGTGGTTCTGGCTCAGGTCTCTCATGAGGCCGTAGTCAGGATGTCAGTTGGGCTGCAGTCACCTGCAGGCTCAACCGAGGCTGGAGGATCCTCTTCCAAGGTGGCTCCCTCACCTGGTGGGCAAGTGTATGCTGGCTGTTGGCGGGAGGCCTCAGTTCCTCCTTATGTGGACCTCTCCACAGGGCCACTGAGTGTCCTCATGACATGGGAGTTGGCTTCCTCCAGAGCCACTGACCCAAAAGAGCAAGGTGGAAGCTGCAATGTCTTTTATGATGAAGCCTCGGAAGTCATATTCACTGTCACACGGTCTTTTCCAAAATATCCTATTGGTCACACAGGTCTGCCCTGCTTGGTGTGGGAGGGGACACAGCAAAGGCATGAATACCAGGAGGCAGGGATCATGGGGGCCATCTTGGAGGCTGGCTACCACATGCCCTTAACAGGAAAGGAGTGTGTACGCCCCTTCTCTCGTTCTCGCTTCCCTCTGCCTGAAATGACAAGCAAATTGCCATTTTGTGGCTTGAGGGTATGTGAATAAGGGCAACACCCTTAGGGATGGCTGAGCAACAGAATAGAAGGAGCCTGGGTGCCCAGCCCTGGTGAGCTGCCATGCCAGCCCTGGACCACTGCCTTGGACTGGTGCATGAAAAAGAAACTCTTCTGTGTCTTACTGAAACAACGATGTTGTCCAGACTGTCACAGCAGCCTCGTCTGTCCTATAAATAATACCGTCCGTTTGCAGTGAGCTTTGTGTCCTTATCCCCTCAGCTCCTTGACCTCTGGGAGGTTAGGCAAGGGGGACATAGTGATTGGATTTCATCAGGTTCTGCTCCTGACCCTCCCATCACTCAGACAGGTCCTGGCAGTCTAGAAAACAGGACAAGCAACCAAATTTCAGCCCCATGCCTCCCATCCCACCCGTCCCCATCCCTTATGCTGCCCGATGAATGAGCTGTTAAGGGCATCATCCCTTTACTTGAAAGCTTCTTCAAACCATAGTATTTTAAACTGCTCTGGAGAAAGAGCCCACTAACCATTAACATCACTCTGTACGTAGGTCTCTGCTTTTCTAATGTAGTCCTGGTCCTCTGTCTAGATGCACTTGGCAGCCTAGAAAATCCTTTCCCACCAGTCCATTTTTCTCACTTGAACCTGAAAACAATCCTGTGAGTCCCATTTTGAAGGTGAGGAAAGTGAGGTTTAAACAGAACTGGCAGGGACACAGCGGGGAGGCTGCATGGGTGGATGTCCTCCTCTGCTCTCTTGGCAGCTTGTGGGTTTGTCTTCTTCATTAGAGCCTCATTGCTCTGCCCAGTGTGTATGTGTGTGTGTGTGTGTGTGTGTGTGTATGTGTCCCCCACAGGTATGTGGGCCCCTTGAGGGTGGGGCTTGGTTTAGTTTGTCCCTGTGCTCCTATAGGAGTTATGCTCCTATAGGAGAATGAATGAGGGTCTGTGGGTAACTAAGTCACAAGAGGGTCCCACAGGAGCCAGAAAAGGGAGGTCATAGGAAGAGTAACCAATCTTTCCCACCTGAGGACAGCCAGGCTGCTGCCCCTTACTGTACTCCCGGCACTTATTGGTGCCAAGCCTGTGAGAAAGTCTTTCAAAGCCAGTGTGCACTGAGTGCTTGCTGCATATTGGGCAATGAGGTGTGTATCATTATTGTCCCCACTTTACAGATGAGGAAACTGAGGCCTCCAGCAGAAAAGCATCTTCCAGAACCAGTCAGGGGTTCTGTGCAAACCCCTCTGGGAGGCTTTTGATCTGAATAGTTCATAGATGTATGGCTTTTGTTTAATCCCAAATTTTAATAATAATAATAATTATTATTATTATTATGACTATTAATACTAATTATTATTATTAGAACAACAAATTGTGAGCAAAGTCCTTGTGTGGATGCTTGTGGGGGACACCTGGCAGCAGCTGCTCTGTTCCGCTTTGACATTCATGTCTGTGTGGGGATTCCACCTGGTGGCTCCCGCCAGTCTTCCCTGAGCTGAGCAGAGCCCTTGTTTTCTAGATGAACTCGGATGCCTGTCTCTGCAGCCCAGTGGCTTTTCTTTGGCTCTGTGGAAACACGCACTCCCTCCAGCTGCGTTTGGGAGTCCCTTGGGAATTTCCTCTGGGCCAGCTGCTTTCCGAGACTTTAGTGGAACAGCTCTTCCTGTTTGCTTACTCATGATGCGTCTTCCCGCCCCGGGAGTCAAGCTTGAGCTCAGGAGGGTTGCTTGAGGGAGTGATACGCTACCTGTTCATCAGTATAAATGGAAGCACCTAGTATGTGGCAGGCAGAATGCTAAGGACACAGACGTACCTTCCACGTGGGCCTGCCACCCTCACAGACTCACAGTTCAGCAGGGAAGACAGGTGATTAAAACAATGATTAAAACTTCACACTCATCACAAATAAGAAAAGTCAATACTTGCAAGTGTTGGTGACAGCGAAGGACGTTGAGAGGCCCAAGCACTGTTGTGGATACATAACTTGGCACAGCCATTCTGGAGAGCAGCCAGGCATTATTTGGCAAAATTAAATGTGGGCACGCCTTGTGACCCAGAAATCCCACTCCTGGGTAATCGTCTCAGAGAAACTCTCATAAAAATCCCTGAGAGAGCTTGGACAGGGATGTTCAGTGCAGGGTTGCTAGTGACAAAGGTAACAGGTGTGTGCTGGGGACGTTTGAGCAGCAGCAAGAAGCAACAAATAAGATGAACAGACAACAATGAGGACAGGCAGACCTCCAAGTAGCAAACAGAGCGAGGTTTACTCTTTGAAAATTAAAACACATGTAGGAAACCCTTAAAAGAAAATTTATAAGATTCACACATGTTTAGGGAGGTGAATGGGAGTGGGGATCAAGGAAGAAGGAAAACATAAAATAAATGAGAAACTACCAAAGATGGATTGCTACACCCTGAAAGTAATGTCAGCTCAACTCTATGTATTATAGCTGGAGGTTTTTAGAAGCAAAATAAAAGCATGTAACTATACTCACAAAGAAATAACTAAGCTTAGTGGAGATAATCTGAGGGTCACATCCCAGGCTGCTCTGCCCTGTGGTCATAATATTCCCTTCCGGCCTTGGCCCAGTGGCCTCAAACCAACCTTCGATCTCTGGACTCTCTGTTACCTTCCAGTGAGTTATCTCCCAGAAGCCTCCCCAGACACATGCAGATACGTCCATGTTGGATGCCGCAGAACCTCAAGGCTGACCCGACTCACAGGTGAACCCTGCTTACGTCTCAAGAGGAGAGTCTAGCTACACCTAGATCATGGACCCATTCATTGCCCCATATTGTAATCAACTATTAGTGCTGGCTTGCTATTAGGCACCGGGAGCATAAAGAGAAATGACAAAGATAAAAAGCATTTCTATGTTGCGTGCAGTGTGGCAGGCTCTATTCTAGTGCTTTACTTATCTCAACCTACTTAAACCCATTTAAACTCGCAGAAGCTTATGGCATTGGCTAGTTGCTCATGGAGTCCCTAGAAAATAAATGCATGGGCAGTCTACTAAATTCTTCCTTGATCTGTGTAAGTGGAAGAACTCTAGGACAATAATCAATCCTGAGACTTGAATCAGTTTACAGAACCTGACACCCTGAATGAAGCGGGAGGGCTGGTCCCCCCCGGAGGAGGGACCCCGCTACGCTGCCAAAGAGTTATACTCTTAATCTTTCTTCCAGCCTTCCCCAAAGGGACTTCCAGCCATTTACCTGGGAGACTGTGCATTAGAGAAAGGGAAATAATCATATATTTCTGGCTCTGAACTGACACTAACTCCAGGAGATCCAAAACGCTCACTATGGTTCACTATGGTCCACCAGTCAGAGTAAAAGACTTATGGAAGTCAGGTGATCAATGGAGTTTTAGCTCAGGTCTGTCTCACACTTGGCCGTGGGGGGGGTCCCTGCAACCATCCTGTGGTTATTTCCCCAGTTCCAGAACGCACAATTGGAAGAGACCTATGCAGCAACCGGCAGAATCCTCATCAGGCAGATGCTGTTACGATCATCCCCATTTTACAGAGAGGGATACTGAGGCATAAGAGAGCAAGTAACTCACCCAAGGTCACACAGCTGGGAAGCCAGAATTCAAAGCTTGGCAGTTCGGCTCCAAGGTCCACGTCCTTAACCACGACACTATACTACCCTTAAGTGCTTGCAATTTAGTAGGGAGGGGAGGCAAGGAAGTACACAGGTAATTGCAGTCATTGTAGAATTGCAGTGATAGAGATAAACACAGGGGTCTGGGGGTCTGGGGGTGGGGAGGGGTCAGCAAAGGGTTGCCAGCAGAGGTGGTGTCTAAATAGCGTTTAAAGTATGAGTTGGAGTTAATGGGACTAAGGTGGGCAGAGGGGCCCTCCAGAGGAGAGGGGCAGAGGCAGGAACAGTGAGTGGGCAGGGGACAACCTGAGTGGCTCCGGCTGTGTGAGGTCGGGTGTGACTGGTCATGGACTCCAGAACTGGAAGGTGCCAGGGGGCACCCAGAGGGGTCCAACCCAGCCTGCACAGGCCCAAGGAGCTTTTTCTTACCCTTGCAGTTTGTGACATTCCAGCACATCCCCAACATGTGGCTTCTGTCCACAAGTCCTTGTGGTTAGTGTTTAGCAATGCACTTTCATCTCAGAGTAAACACTGTTTTGGTTTTATTTTTGCCCCCTCTTTATTTATCGCCCTGGGCATCTCCCTGACCCCCATCTGAGGCCCTGAAAGGAAGGCAAAGGCTTTTCCGCAAACCTTGAAGAGTGGGTGGCCTTTTGTTAAGGATGCTCATCCTGGTCACGTGGGCTGAAGCAGCAGTCTTTGGAGGCAACATTTCTTGGGTCCTTTACAATTTACAGCCTGGGGAGTGAGGGAACACACTGCCCAGCCTCTGGCCACGGTTTCATGGAAAAAGAGAGGGATGGATACGGGCGGGGGGAGGGTGTCTTATTGTGGGCCAGGCCCTTGCACTTTTGTTCTTTCTCATAATCCTCGCTTCCACCTGTGAGATAGGCAGTACTTTGCTCATCTCTTGGATGAAGAAAATCTGGCACAGAGAGGTAAACGAACTGGCCCAAATTCACACAGCAGCACTTGGAGGGGCTGGGTTCAAGTCCCCCCTTCTAGCTGGCTGTGACACTTGTCTTTTCTACTAGCCCACCCTGTGGCTTGAAACATGGACAGTCTAGTGTCCTTAGGTTGTTGGAACTTAGAGAGAGAGAGACAGAGACCTAGAAAAGAAAGATTCATTATCTTCCTTCTCTCATGCAGTCTCACTCCAAAGTAACCAATATGAAAATAATAGCTAACTTTACTGAGTGCTTACTTTGTTCTGAGCACTTTATTGGTATAAAGTCGTGTATTTATTTATATCGGTTGTTGTTGTTGGTTTTCTTTCACTTTTTTTTTGTTTGTTTTTTTGTTATGAGTCATTTAAACCTCACCACAATTCTATTGAGCTGGGTGCTATTATTATCCTCATTGTATAAGTGAGGAAACAGGTATGGGATGGAGTTGTCAGGACCCACGGTCCCTTAGCTCCGCTTGTCTCTGTTCAGGGCTTATTTTCAGACAGGCTCTCCCTACGTGGTAGCAAGGACAGCCAGCTGCTCCAGGCTCACATCAAACCAGTGAGCAACCTCAGGGAAAAAGGAGCTTCTTTCTCTAAATAGTTTCAGCAAACATCCTGGGGCTGCCTTCCCCCTTTCGGATTTGATTTCAAGACCTTCCTGGGAACATAGTCTGGGATTCTGATTGGTTAGGTCTGAGCCATGTGCCCACTCCAGACTTGGGAAGTGGGTCAGCCTCTCTTGAACCACGGGGATTGAGAATGGAGGACTGGTGTCTCCCCAAAGCAGAACTGAGGTGCTGTTAGCAGAAGCCAGGGCAGGTAGGAAACTACAGGTGAAGGCTATAGGTGTTAAGAGCCCTGGCCGGGAAGCCTAGGTTCTGGTTCAAGTTCTGTCATTCACTATCTGTGTGCTTTGAGAAAGTCACTATTCCTTTCTGAGTGTCAATTTCCTCATCTGTCGAAGGTAGTTGACTTCATCTGTGGGCCCCCAACCTGGCTGCTGCTGGAATCTCCTGGTGAGTTTTTCAAAATATAGATTTCCTGCTCCCCTAGACTGTTCTGATTCAGTAGGTCTGGGACACGACCGAGGACTTTGTGTTCGTGACAACAACTTCAGGGTATTCTGAAGTGTTTTGGCTTGTGGAATTCCCTGGATGACATGACTCTTGAGGTCTCTCCCACTCTAATGTCCTCTGATTCTAATCAATGAATATCAGCCGAAAGGCTGAGCAGAAAGACTCTGGCAGGCGCAGCAATGCTCACCAAATATTCCATTCACTCCCCAGCACTGGCCTGCGCCCTTTCACGTGGGCAAGGCCCATGATTAGTTCTGGCCAATGAGATGTGTGAAAGCGACATGTGTCACTTCCTGGGTGAGGCAGTGAAAAGCCCACGTCCCATCCGTCTCCCTCTCCCCTGCCTTGATAAATTGTGAAGTGGAGCCTGATCAGCTGGGTCACTGCCACAGGCAGCAAAGATGTGACCGTGAACACAGGAGAGAAAGTGGGCTTGGGTCTTGGTGTTCTTCCTTCCCCCCTTTCTCCAGCTGAAGGGGAGCCTCCCGTGTAGGGTGGTTCAGTTCAGCCTGTGGCTCCAGGGCAGGAAGAACAGGTAAGCTGTCCAAGGCCAGGGGCGCCCTAGGATAGTGGCAGAAGCCTGAATGTGGGTTGGCTGAGTGGCTCAGGGCTAGCTGATACCCATGTAAGGTACTGTGGTAGAGGGAGAGCTATTGCTCCTAAATGAGGTATTCATCCTTGATCAAGGTTGGAGGGCAAGCCCAGTGGGAAGGAGTGAGTCACCCGGAGTCCTGAATACCTCTGATGCTGTGGGAAATCCATCCTGAGGGCTTCCAAATTGAGGTCATTCCCTTCCATAGAACATGACTTCAGAGTGGCTTCGAGGATGTTTACACCAATGGATGGCCACTCCTTTCAGAGGTGACCCTTGGTTGGGGTTTAGAAAATTCCCCCATTGATCTTAGAAAATAAACAAAGCATGACTCTGCCTTTCCGTGGTACATTCTGGTATGTGTGGACACCAAGGTGTGCTTTGCATTTGGGCTTCTCACCCCCAACAAGGCCTCTAAACATGGGATTAAATATTAGTTTTAAATTTTAATGTACTGTTTTGATTTTTATTTACTATATTTACGTAATGTATTATATTTCCCGTTTACATTTAAGTTTTACTTATTAAAAAAATACATTCAAATCATACAAGTCAAAAGCTACAGAAGGATATACAGTGAGAAGCAAGTCTTATTCTCCCCCTGTCTCCCATTCCCAGAAACAGAATCTAGGGAAATTTAAAGAAAACCTTGCTGGTAATAGGTACTGATGATTAAAATTTGTTGTGTGGTGGATGTATAGTATGTAGATACTTTCCACACGCTATCCTAGCCATGTCCTCAGTGGTAGTCTATAAAGGTAGCATATCTCAGAAGAGGAAACTGACACTTCGACAGGTGAAATAACTTGCCCAAGGTCACACAGAGAGTAAAAGGCAGAGCCAGGGCCAACATTATGCTTCTTCCAGTGTGCTGGCTGCCTTGCAGTGTCACTAACTAACCTTGGTGTAATATTTTTCTATTTTTTAAACTGTGTCACAAGACATTTAAGGCCTCTGACACTCCTGAGAGGCAGGCAGGGAAGACATTATTGTCGTATGCGGAAGGCAGATGATGAAACCGAGGTTCCAAGAGTTCCCATGGTTCTAGACATCGAACGTGTCTTGGCTCTGGGCCAAGGGCCCTTATAAATCTGGACTCATGTAATCCTAACAGCCCATGGGTTTTTTTTTATTTTAGAGATAAAGAAAGTGAGTCACAGGGCCGGCCGAGTGGCTTGGTAGTTAAGAGTTGGCTTGGGAGCATGAGCTCTGAGCAGCAGGGTCGCCAGTTCGGATCCCACATGGGCCAGTGACGCTGCACCCTCTACAGCTAAGATGGTGAACAACAGCTCGACCTGGAGCTGGGCTGCTGTGAGTCACTGGCGACGGCATAGGCTGCAGTGAGCTGCTGTGAGCTACCGTGGGCTGCTGTGAACTACCGTGAGCGGCCGGCAGCCAGCGTGAGCTGCCATGAGTCACCATGAGCAGCCGTCCAATGGCCGGCAACCAATTGCCTCCACAGGGAAGAGCGCAATGATCACAATACCAACATGGGCCAGTGAAGCAACGTCCTCTACAACTAGACTGAAGAACAAAAGGACAACAACTTGTGTGTTCCCCTTCCCCAATTCTCCAATAAAATCTTAAAAAAAAAGAAAAAGAAAGAAAGAAAGAAAGAGAGTCACAGAGGTAAAAGTGACTTACCTAAGGCCAAGTAACTGGGAGAACCAGGATTTGAACCCCGGACTATTTAGCTTCAAAGTAATGCTCTTTTAATTATCAAGCACTATGGTTTACAGAGATGGAAATCCCTTGCGTTTTCCATTTGACTAGGCCCATCTATCCTCCCGTAGTCAGAGCAGGGAGACTAGTAGTGTGATTACTCCCTTCTCCAGCTGAGGAAACTGAGGCTTAGAAAGTTGACACGCGTTGCCCAAAGTCACACAGCTAACAAATGGTAGAGGCAGGATTTGAGCCCGCTTCTGAATCTTTATGGGTCCTTCCCCCACACTCAGTAGGCAGACCTTGGACCTGCTCCTTCTGATGAAGCTGTGTCCTGTTTTATCAGCTGGTCCACGTCTGCAGCTAGTGATTTCACCAGACTAAGTAAGCACCTGGCAGAAATGACTGAGGAGGGAGGGAGAGGGTCAGCCCCAGGTTAGGCTAATGACCTCCAGCAATCCTTCAAGCCTCAGTTTCTGAGATTCAGTGCCACCGGCATTCCTTTAATGCTCGTCCTAGTTTCTCCAGCTCCCTCAGTTTCGCAGTTCTTTTTGCCTAAGGCAGAAATTCTACAGACTTTTCCAAGCTAGGTCAAATGGGGGAACCTGGCTGACCTGTTGCATCTCTGCAATCATTGGTTGTTGTAGGGGGCGGGGAATTGAAAAATTTATGTGTTCAATTGGCTCACGCGACAGAAGTGGGCGGGCTCAATCATATCCACCTGTCAGCGAGTGGAGCCCGCAGGACTTCCCAGAACTTCCCGGTAGGGAACTGAGAAAGGGCCACCTGGCAGCAGTGAATTAAGCCCGGCCTTCTCGTGAGTCTGAGGCATGAACCACCTACACCCCCCTCACAGCTGCTCCACAAGTAAGGTCGCTGTAAGTGTGAATCCGCTGGAGCAAGACACCAAACATGGTAACATTGGCCACTTACTGGGAAGGGCACATTTCCTGAGATTGGGGTGGGGAAGGCAGGAGTGGGAGAGAGATTTTCATCATTAAAACCTTTTATCCCCAAATTGTGAACCTTGGGAGCTTATTAAAACATAAGTTTAAAATATACATTGTTTTTAATTTTTAATTTTATGTAAATATTTTAAATTAGTAGGTTCCTATGTGTATGTGTATATATATATATATATATATACATATATATATGTGTGTGTGTGTGTGTGTGTGTATGTGTGTGTGTGTGTGTGTGTGTGTTCCACATATGTATGTGTAGATAGATACAGATATAGAATATATTGGGTTGTCGGAAAAGTCAGGACGCATTTTTGCGACAAAAAAACATAAAAAAAGACGTCATGACTTTTCCGACAACCCAATGGATGGATAGATCTTCTAAGGACGCTGCCAGAAACTTACTAACTTCGAACTTCTTTGCCTGGCATTCAAAGCCCTCGACAACCTGCCCTAGGCTTCTTCCCTGCTGCCCATCAACCTGAACCCAAAGCTACAGTCCCACAGATTGGTCTCTGTGCCCAACCCACCTTTCTGCCCCTGCAATGTTGCCCTTGCCTTTCCCTCCACAGAGATGCTCTCTCTCCTTACAGCTCCATCTTTGAAGTCCCACCCAGCCCCCAGGGATCACTCAGACGCCCAGTCAGAATTGACCTCTGCCTCCCCTGTGCTTTCGGGCCACTTGGTTTGCACTCATCTGAGCGCGCTCATCGGGATATCTGCCAGCACAGCCCCTTCTAGTTCCTACTAGTTCATCAGCCCTGCTCCACACTCTTGGCCCAATGCCATTTATTAATTCAACAACCTACCTACTGTATGCCAGCCCCTATTCTAAGCACTGGGGATAGAGCAGGGAACCAACTCTATAAGTTCCTGTTTTCCTGGAGTTTACATTTTAAGAAAGACAAAGGGTAAATGGATAAACCAGCAAGATGTATAATTTGTCAAGTGGTGACAAACGCATGAAGAAAACTAAAGCAGTGGAAGGGGACTCCCCTAGAGAGGGATGTTGCTTCTCATTTGCATTAGGAATTGAGGGATGGTTGTGGGAAGGTGACATTTTAGGAGCAACTTGAATGAAGTACGGAGGGCACCATGCAATATCTGGCATGTTCCGCGTTGAGGGAGAAGGCATAGCCATGTGTCCAGTTGGTGCCCAGCAAGTGGATGTTGAATTGAATGGGACAGTGCAGGCGGGGAGGGAAGCTGGTTGGTGGTAAGGAGCGAGTGAGCGCAGCTTCTTACGTTCTCCAGGAGTGGTGAACCTGGCCTCTACCTAGGGGGCTGCGCTGTAACCAGTAGCAAACTTTGGAAGCCCAACAAGTTAGGCTTCTCTAGGGAGGTAGCTCAGAAAATAGAACCTGATCCTGGGTTTGATCCTGGTTTGGGCCCTTGTCTGTGTGACAATTTTTATTTATTTCATCTCCCAGTTTCTACCACACTAACAAGCAATGCCCCAGACACCAGCTGGGCGCCCTGCTCAGTTCTGACACTATCTACCTGCAGATCAGGTATCAGGGTTAAGGCTCTAAGACTGCCCCACCCCAGTCAGAAGAACTCCAGGTTGTCCCTTGTGGTTTTGATCCATCAGCTATAGATCGGAGGGTCCTACGACCCCCTCCTTGGTTTCGATTAATTTGCTAGAGCTCACAGAACTCAGGAAACCCATTTATTTACTAGCTCACTGGTCTATTATAAAAGGATCTAACTCAGGAACAGCCAGATGGAAGAGATGCATAGGGCAAGGCAGGGGAAAGGGTGCAGAGCTTCCGCCCTCTCTGAGCCCATCACTCTCTCTGAATCTCCACATGTCTGTTCACCCACCTGGAAGCCCTCTGAGCCCCATCCTTTTGGGTTTTTATGAAAGCTTCATTAGAAAGCCATGCTTGATTAAATCATTGGCCATTAGTGATTGATTCAATCTCCACCTCTTCTCACCTCCCCAGAGGTCTGGGGGTGTGGCTGAAAGTTCCTACCCTCTAGTCACACAGTGGGCTCAACCAGCAACCAGACCCCATCCTTAGGGTGGGGTCCAAAAGCCACAGTATTAACATAAGAAAAGACACCTTTGATGTTCTCATTACTTAGGAAATGCCAAGGGTTTTAGGAGCTATGAGCCAGGAACTCTGGACCAAGATCAAATATATATGGGAAATATATTCTGGTTATCTGAATGACCATATGTATGTTTCTTATAAATCACAGCCACCCTGGATGGGGATGTTGATTATGGGAAGGCTATGCATGGGGTCAGAGCAGAGGATAAACGGGAAATCTCTGTACCTTCCCCTTAGCTTTTCTGTGAACTTAATACTCTAAACAATAAAGTCTTAGTTAAAAATAACAACACCACCACCAAAAAAGCAGTAGAAGGGTTGCTAAGAAGGCGGTCTTAGAGCCAGATGTCCTGGGCTTGAAGCTGGCCCTGTGATACTGGACAAGTCACTACCCTCCCTGGGCTTCAGTGGCCTCCTTTGTAATATGGGGAATCGAAAGAGACCCACCTCACAGGGCTGTAGTGAGGATTACCGGGATGAATACATGAAACTGTTCTCAGAAAATGCCTGGCACGTCCCAAGTGCTATATAAATGTCAGCTGCTATTGTCCTCCTAGGACCGTGGGAAACCACTGATAGAGACACTATGAACAGAGGAGTTTCCAGAGCCCCCTGGAAACCACCTGAAATCTGCACATTGGCAACCCCTGCACTCATGCTTCCAGCAGCTTGGTACCTTTGCTTTCTGTGGACAAGGAAGCACCTTGCTATGAGCCTACACCCTCTGTTTGCTGGAACCTCCTTAACTTGCCCAATAGCACTGTGTGGTTTTTGTCACCACTTCCTTTGGTTAGATGATTTCTAAGTGGAGGGGCTTCTCTTGGGCAAGAGCAGCGCTCCCTCAATTGCTCTTCTCTGCTTGCCAGGCTCTGCCCCCTGTCTGATGCCTCAGCATTGCTCTGAACCTTCTCTTATCTCCAGAACCTTGCAAATCATTCTCTCTCCTCATTGGCCAAGATAACCATAGGCCTCTTGCATTTGTAATATAGTTTTACGCACATTTTATCAGATGAGCCTAATCAAACCAATGTTTCAGGGAAACACCGAGAAGGCCCAGAATGGTCCAGTATCTAGATGAACATCACCCAGCCCGCCCGGAAGTGGTAGAGCTAGGACCCCAGCCTAGCCTACTTTCTAGGTCACAACAAAACACCATAACATCCACGTGTATGGCACCTATTGGGTGCCAGGCACTATGCCAGGTTTTTACCTACATAATCTCATTTCATTCTCACCAGTGCTTCTCAGCCTTTATTGTGCATATAAATCCCCTGAACATGCTGTTAAGATGTAAATTCTGATTCTGCAGGTCAAGGGCAGGGCCTGAGATCGCTAACAAGCTCCCAGGGGACACTGAAGCAGCTAGGCTCCGCGGACGACAGTTTGAATGGCCAGGATCCTCTCACTGCCTTTAAGGTAGGAATCCTCACCCTCACTTTTTTCAGGTGAGCAAATGGAAGCTCCAGGCAGTTAAGAGACTGCTCAGGACCACCAGCTAGTAGGTGGTGGCGCTGAGATTCGAACTCAGATGTTTGGGTGTGAGAGACAGGGTGCTCACCTTCATAATCCCAGCTGCTTTGTACTGGGGGTCCAAGCTGCATTTGCTCCCAATTCCTAAAATCCTGTGATGTCACCCTGACTCCATCACCATCCAGCTGGGCTGGGCTGCTAAGATGGTTTCTCCATCTTGGAACGGATATCACGGCAAGAGACACGTTATGACCATAAAGTCCTTTGCCACACAGAAGCAACGTGAGGCCAAATATTTCAAAATGCACCCTTGAAGGAAAGAGGCCGAGAGACACTCCCACACCAAGTCAAACACTCCCACACCAAGTCAAAAAAGGCTGCGGGTGCTGTGCTGGGCAGGCTGAAAGGAGGCCATGTTCGCTGTCACAGGGTGGGTATGGGACAAGCGGAACTGGAAAAGGCAAAAACCATTCCATTTTCATTCTTTTTATAACAGCTTTATTGATATATAATTCACATATCATAAAATAAACCCTTTTAAAGTATACAGTTCAGTGGCTTTTAATAGTACAGTCATAGAGTTGTGCAACCATCACCACTACCTAATTCCAGAACATTTTCATCATCCCCAAAGGAAACCCCATACCCATTAGCCATCACTCCCCATTCCCTCTCTCCCTCCCCCCATGGCAACCACTAAGCTACTTTCTGTCTCCATAGATTTGCCTGTTTTGGACAGTTCATATCCGTGGAATCACACACTATGTGACTTTTTGTGACTGGCCTCTTTCACTTAGAATAATGGTTTCAAGGTTCCTCTGTGTTGTAACATGCATCAGAACCTCATTCCTTTTTATTGTTAAATAACATCCCATTGCATGAATATGCCACATTTTGTTTATTCATTCAGCAGTTCCTGGACATTTTAGTTGTTTCCATTTGTGGGGAGCTATTATGAATAATGCTGCTGTGAACATTTGTACATTCATGTACAAGTTTTTGTGCAGACAAGTTTTCATTTGGCCTATACCTCGAAGTGGAATGTCTAGGTTGGATGGTAACTATGTTTAGCACCTTAAGGAACTGCCACACTGTTTTCCAAAGTGGCTGTAACTTTTTACCACCCCACCAGCAATATATGAAGATTCCAATTTCTCCAATACTATTTGTATTTATTCATTTCCTTTTAAAGTTTTTCAGTGGAAACTGAGACTTCCACCTGAGCAATGCAAAGTGGAATAAATACACACGGACTGTGGTGTACGGAAGCAAGCCTGCCCTTCGAAACGAGCAGACCTGTCCTGGAGGGCTGGTCCTCCCACTACGCTGTGTGTTTTTGCTAGTTACTCAACCTCTCTGAGCTGGTTTTCTCTCTTGAGACGTGAAGTAGGATTTAGTAATAGAGATCACAGGCAAATAGAGTTTGAGAAGCTGTGAGCGATCTTGTCCTTTTTTTTTTTCTTTTTAATCATCCATTCCCCATTCTATACCTGATTCTTAATTCACACTTGCCCTAAGAGGGGCCCACTGGTAGTGAAAAGCAGCATATTGGGAGACACATAGATCTTTAGTTTTAAATCCCAGCTGTCTTTTATTGACTATGAGGCCTTGGGCTTGTAAACATTACCTTTCTGAGTCTCCACTTCTCCTTCTGCAAAAAGTAGATTAGACAGCATATTGCAGGACTGTGTCAGGATAAAATGTCTTCCGGCTAGCATGCAATAGACAGTAAACACTGCTATTAAAACATGGGACCATCCATTCATTCTAGCAATACCGGCCAAGTGCCTATTAAGTGTCAGTTCCTGTGATACTAAGATGATTAAGACCCTTCACAGCTGCAGCTCACAGGTTTGAGGGAGCAGACATATCAACCAATAATTGTGTCCCAGTGGATGAGTGCTGTGAAAGAGGTGTGTTTAAAGTGCTCGATGGTTGAAGAGGAAGGGGTGTTGCAAGCGGAAGGAAGTGGTCATGAGAAGGTCTGGGAGGCCCCAGGGCAGGTGGGAGAGGCCCCCTTTCTGCAAGATGGACAGAAAGGTCAAGGACTCCTGCACCAGCGTCTTGTCTCAGCTATACCCTCACCCACCCACACCCAGGACCCAGAAATGGCCTGTCTGCACTGGGGCTGGAAGGAGGGCAGACCTCTGGCTTATAAATCCAGATCAGATAAAGGCTTCGCACCCTCCCTGAGCACACACTCAAACCTGTGTATGCAAGTCCTGATGGCCACAGCATACTGTGTTTGCCATGAAAAGTGAGTTTATGAGGGGAAAAGAGACACCTGACGTAAACTAGATTGGGGAGGGAGGCAGAATGGTGCAGAGAAAAGTGCTTCGAGTTATGATTGCCATTTAATAGCCTGTGATCTCTGGCAAGTCACAACTGTTCACCCTAGCCTCCATTTCCTCATGTGCAAAATGGGGGGGGGGAGCCCCAGAACACTCCCCAAACAGCAACTGTCAACATGAAGTGAGATGGCATGACAATGCTATTGCAAAAGCTACCATATTTGCCGGCGTATAAGACGATTTTTTGGCCCTGAAAAATATGCCTCCAAGTGGGGGGTCGTCTTATACGCCAGGTACACTTCAGATAGACTGCCCATAGTGCTTGCCCCGTGCCATAGTGGCCTCCCGATGCCCGCCCACTTCATTCCACATACCGTTCAGGCATCAGCAGCGCTGCTGGGTGTATGCTCGGCTGTTATGCGATTTTGCTGTTATGCGATTTTACCACACTCGCAAAATCGCACACAGCCGACCATACACCCAGTATGATAGCGCAAAATCGCGAATCGCGATTTATGTATATGTTTGATTACATACAGCCTTGTGACAGTTTTCCTGCATGTCATAAGCATTTGAATATAAATATAAATGTTGAAATCAAATCTGATATTGTTTTACCTTTTATTTGGTGTGTGGAAGGTGTGCGGAAGAGGGGGTAGTCTTATACGGCGAGTATATAACAAACTCTGTATTTTGAGTGGAAATGTTAGGGGGTCGTCTTATACGCCCAGTCATCTTATACGCCGGCAAATACGGTAAGTGCTGTGTATCTGCATGAAGATGGGTGATGGTCATCTAATGCATGGATAAATAAAATGTGGTATATCCAGGCAATGGAATATTCATCCATAGCAAGGGGCAAAGTACTGACACATGCTACAACATAGTTGAACCTTGAAAACCCATGCTAAGCAAAAGAATCCAGACACAAAAGACCACATATGGTAAGATTCCATTGATATGAAATGTCCAGAAAAGGCAAATCTGTAGAAACAGACAGTAGATTCATGGTTGCTTAGACCTGGGGAAGGGGGTTGGGAGGAGATGGGGAGTGACTACTATGGATATGGGTTTCTTTGGAGTGATGAAAATGTTCTGGAATTAGATAGTGGTGATGGTTGCATAACTCTGTGAATATGCTGAAAACCACTGACTTGTATACTTTAAATGGGTAAATTATATCTCAATAAAGCTCTTAAAAAAATTTAAAAAACCAGAAGCTTGGTTATTTCTTCACCAGCACCCATCTGTGGTAAGACACCGTGGGACAAACACAAATGAACGATTGTATTAACTAGCATGGGTGTAGTGCTTTCACATATATTATTTTCATTTTTATTAGCTTATTTATTTGTTCATTCGCTCTACAAACATTTAACCATGCCAGGTCCTGGGGATGCAAGCAGAAACAAGGCACTGATCTGTCTGTAGGAAGCTCCTGACTCCTTGTCTGGAGGAAGGCAAGCTGACAGCAGGAGGGTACTATGACGGAAGCCGGCCCAGGGTGCTATGCAGCACGGAGGAGGACATCCATACCAGTGGGAGGATCTGAGAGGCTTCCTGAAGGAGCGCTCACACTCAAAGCCTCAAGAGGCAATGGTGGGGTGGGGGTGGGGAGTGTGGGTCTTTGAGTGATGTCATGGAGATCAGGTTGGACCCTAGACAGAAAATGTAAATTGGGCATGGAGCCATTGTACCAGATTCATGAGTGTTTGTTGAGTGCGTGCTAAGAGAAGGCCCTGAGCACCATTCTAGGGAAAGAGTGCCTGGTGCTCAGAAATCATTTGCTGAATGAATAATGAATTTCTAAAATGTGGGTGCTTGGGACACACTGTATGAGAGATTGATCTAATGAAAATCTCCCCAGGGATTCTAAAGTTGCTGGAGTGGAAATTCGTCATGGGAACCACAGGACACCTCCTGATGAAGCCCGGGGTTTGTCCCACTAAGATGATTTGAACCACCTGGGGGGCTTGTTAACACACAGATTTGGATTCAGTGGGCTTGGGCTGGGACCCCGAATTTCTAAGTTCCCAGGTGAGGCTGAGGCTGCCACGCTGCTGGTCCCAGGACAGCACTCTCTGCAACAAGCCTTTGCCCCTTCCTACCCTTCTTGCCCCCTTGACACTTCCCACCCAGACACTGAGCTTCTCAGTCCTTCACAGTCTGTGTCTTCTCCCCTCTGGGCCTTGCACCCCATTTTCCTGCCTGGAGTGAGCTTCTCCTCCCCCTTCACCTAGATCCCCCGCTTCTGCCCTATATAGCACTCTATACTGCTTATGTCTTTGCAGCACCCACCAGGCTGTCCTGCCAGGACCTGTGTGGACGTCATCAGGGCAGAGACTGCAGACTGCCACTGAATACCAGCACTGGCACAGGGTCTGGCAAATAATAAGCCCTCAGGAAATTTTTGGGGACTGAGAAATGAAACTCCTAGGGGAGATAAGAGGAAGCTGCATCATCACCATCATCATCATCACCATCATCACCATCATCACCATCACCA
>NW_017731983.1:453214-468841 GCF_001890085.2 Hipposideros armiger
CACCATCATCACCATCACCACCATCATCACCATCACCATCACCATCACCATCATCACCATCATCACCATCACCATCATCACCATCATCATCATCACCATCATCATCATCACCATCACCATCACCACATCAAATGCTTTTTGGTACTTATTCTGTTGTTGGTGCTTGACGTATATGAAGCCATTCCATCCTTACAACAACCTGATTTTGCAAGGACTATCATCAGCCCCATTTTACAGATGAGGACACTGAGGCACAGGCAGGTTCAGTAAGTGGCAGAGTCTGGGTTCTGATCGAGGCAACACAAGACAGACACGACAGAAGGGGAGAAGTGCTGTCAGAGAGATGCTAATGTGCCCTAGGTCAGGTGGAGGGAGATGTCACTTTCTAGTGGGGGATCGGGTCCTGAAAGATGGGTAGGGGTCCAGGGGGCAGAACTGTCAGAGAAGGTGTGAAAGCAGTGGTGTGACAGCGGCCAGTTCATAGAATGGGCAGGTTCAGAGCTCAGTGAGCTGCCGCTGTAGAGGACCAGGGAGAGACAGGGCTTACCAGAAGGTTAGAGACAATGGCATGGGGCCCAGGATACCAGGCTAGGAGTTTGGCATTCACACGTAAGGCACTGGAAAGGTTCTTGGGCACAAGAAAGTCAAGATGTACCCTTGGGTCTTTGAGGGCCAGGACCAAATTTACTGAGACAGTGCAGCTGAGTGAGAGGCTTTGGATTTTGTGCAGCCAGTGTATCTGGGTTCAAATCCCAGCCTCACCGTCTATTAGCCAAACGACCTTGATCAAGTTGCTTAACATTCTGTGCTTCGGTTTTCATCTCTGTAGAATAAGGAGGAAAAAGTGACGATAACCATTGTGTTGTTGCGAGTAACAAAGCAATAATAATCCTAATGTTGTTATTAGAGCCCGAGAGACCTCGTATGGTCTTGGGTGAATTGCTTAATGCCTCTGAACCCCAGCTTGCTCATCTGCGAAATGGGGGAGAACAATAGCACCCACATCAAAGGACTGAGATGAGGACGTAATGAGACAATGTGCGTGCCAGGTGCTTAGCACCATGCCTGGCATGTAACAAGAGCTCAGTAAGTCTGCGCTGAGCTGATGTTCATAGCTGGCCGTCAGGAAGATCAGTCTCCAGGTGTAGAAAATACCGGTGGAAGTGGGAAGACAGTGAGGGAGAGCTCTGCTGGGAAGCTAAGTTCATAGTCTGTTGGGAAGGAGGTGAGGGCAAATACTAGAGGTGTGTGTGTGTGTGTGTGTGCGCGCGTGTATGTGCATGCGGGATAGGGGGGTTGGTGGTGAGGGTGAAAGGAAAGGAAGGCTGGGTGAGATGGTGGTGAGGCTTCCAGAGCTAGGGAAGAGGGAGGACAAGGGAGGCCTCTGGGTTTGAGCCTGGTTGGCATGGAGAGGCTGGAAACCTGAGCAGACCTGGAAGTCAGGCATGCAGACAGGTTTGGCAAGAATGGGGATGGTGGGAGTTCATCCTTAGACACTGAACAATAGGAAAACAAACCGAGAATCTTGGCTAACAGAAGTATAGGTGATTTAAATTTTTTTAAAATGGTTTTTTATGTTTCTAACTTAAAAAATGAGTATATATTATTTTGTATTTACATTTTAATTTGTAGCCTGTGTTTTCATTTTTTTTTTAAGATTTTTTTTATTTTTTATTGAGGATTGGGGGAGAGCACAGCGTTGGGGAATTGGGGGAAGGGGAACAGACAAGTTGCTGTCCTTTTGTTCTTCATTCTAGTTGTGGAGGATGTTGCTTCACTGGCCCATGTTGGTGTTATCATGGCACACTTCCCGGGTGAGGCAGTTGGTCGCCGGCTGTTGGACGGCCGCTCACGGCCTCTCAATGGTAGTTTATGGCAGCCTACTGCAGCTCCGCTGCAGCCTACGCCATTGCCAGCGACTCAAGGCAGCCCAGCTCCAGGTGGAGCTGTTGTTCACCATCTTAGCTGTGGAGGGAGCAGCGTCACTGACCCCCATGTGGGATCCGAACCGGGGCCCTGCTGCTCAGAGCTCCCGCTCCCAATTGAACTCTTAACCAATGTGCCACTCGGATGGCCCTGTTAAAAAATTAAATAAATTTGATTTATTTAAATAGATAACATATTCATATGAGTCTAAATTTAAGAGATATAAAGGTGTTTTTTTTTAGTGAAAATTCTCCCTCGTCTACCTGTTTCTTAACCACTCAGCTCCTCTAAGAACAATCAGTGTTACTCACTTGTGTATCCTTTCAAAGATATTCTATGTCTAGTCTAGGATGAATTATTTTAGCATAAAAATTATGTGGAGTAAGAAAAAAAATGAAAGTCACATGCAACAAAAGAAAAAATAGGCAAGTTAGACTTCATGAAAATTAAAAACTTTGTGCATCAGAATATACCATCAAAAGAGTAAAAAGGCAACTCATGGAATGGGAGAAAATACTTGTAACTCATATATCTAATAAGAGATTAATATCCAAAATATACAGAGAACTCCTAAAATTCAACAACAACAAAAAAAAGACTCAATTCTGTTTTTTTTTTCTTTTTTCAAACAGCTCAATTAAAAAATGGGCAAAGGACTTGAATAGACATTTCTCCAAAGAAGATACACAATAAGCCAATAAGCACATGAAAAGATGCTCAAGAATCAGTAATCATTAGGGAAATACAAATTAGGGAAACACAATGAGATACCCCTTCGCACCAATTAGGATGGTTCCCATTAAAAAAAAAACCAAACCAAACCCAAAAACAAGAGTTGGTGAGGAAGGAAGTGGAGAAATTGGAACTCTTGTGCACTGTTGGTAGGAATGTATTGTAAAATGGTGCAGCTGGTGTGGAAAACAGTATGGCAGTTCCTCAAAAAATTAAAAATAGAGCAAACATATGATCCAGCAATTCTACCTCTGGGTATAGAACCAAAAGACTTGAAAGCAGGGTCTGGAAGAGATATTTATGCACTCATGTTCATAGCAGCATTATTCATAATAGCTACAACGTGAAGGCAACGTAAGTGTCCATCAAAACATGAATGGAGAAGCAAAGTGTGGTGTATCATACAATGGAATATTACTCAGCGTGTAAAAAGAAGCAAATTCTGACACATGCTACAACATGGATGAACCTTGAGGACAATATGCTAAGTGAAAACAAGCCAGTCACAAAAAGACAAACACTGTATGATTGCACTTATATGAGGAACCTGGAGTAGTCAAGTTCATAGAAACAGAAAGTGGAGTTGTGCTTTTCCAGGGGCTGGGTTGGGGTGGGGTTGGGGGAGTAGGAAGTTAGTGTTTAATGGGTATACAGTTTCAGTTTTGCAAGATGAGAAGAGTTTTAGTGATGACGGTTGCACGAGAATATGAATGTACTTCATGTCACTGAATTGGACACTTAAAAATGGTTACTGATGGTACATTTTATGTTATGTGTGTATCTTACCACAACTCAAAAATAAAAGACTCAATGTCAGGATGAGGCTGGGTTGGAGATAAGGATTTGGAAGTCACTCACATGGATGTTATAGTTGAAAGTGGGGGGTTGGATTAGAAGCCCAGGAAAGAGGGTATAGACTGAGAAGGGAGGAGAAGAAAAGAGAGCTGAGAAGAGTGGGCAGCATGGTGTGGTTAGCACCTAGGCTTTGAGGTCCACAGACATGGGATGGGTTGCACTCTGGCTCTGCCACTGTACGAACTTGGCAAGTCACTTAACTTCCTTGAGCCTTGGCTCTCTCATCTGTAAAATGGGGGATAATATTCATACCTAACCTCACAGTGGCACTGTGAGGATTAAATAGAATAATGCTTAAACAAGAACACTTAGCACAGTGCCTGCTGCCTGGTAAAACACTCAATGTGAGCCTCTGGTAAAGGTAATATTTATAAAGTATTTAACAACAGCTATAACACATATACTAATCAATTGGAAGAAACATAGCCTGTATAACCCTGTGCATTCCAGGTGAATGTCCACCCCCCGGGCTGGGGAGCAATCTTCAGAGGGAGAACCAGGAAGGTGACCTGCCTCTCTGGGGAGTTTTGCAAAAGCCTGTGTGGTGGGGAGGGGCGTCGAGCAGTTTCAACTCTGTCTAGGAAGGCAAGGCCTGTGAGGTATTTAGCTTGCTGACCTCTGAATAGCAGTGACATGGGGAGTTAGGGGCCCAAGGCGAGTGAGAATAAGGTGAAGTATCTGAGAGCCTGATGCAGACTGCTCACTCTCTGGAGAAATCTGGTGATGAGAAGGAGGAAAAAATATGAAAATTATCCTCCATTAAAGTATCATGCAGAGTAGTTTCACTGCCCTAAAAAGCCTCTGTGCTCTGCCTATTCATCCCTCCCTCCCTTCAACCCCTGTAATCACTGATTATTTTTTTTACTGTCTCCATGGTTTTGCCTTTTCCAGAATGTCATACAGTTGGAAACATACAGAATGTCGCCTTGACAGACTGGCGTCTTTCACTTAATAATATGCAGTTAAGATTCTTCCACGTCTTTCCATGGCTTGATAGCTCATTTCCTTGTAGCACTGAATAATATTCCATTGTCTGGATGTCCCACAGTTTATTTATCCATTCACCCACTGAAGGACATCTTGGTGGCTTTCAAGTTTTGGCACTTATGAATAAAGCTGCTATAAACATCCCTGTGCAGGTTTTCTGTGGACGTAAGTTTTCAACTCCTCTGGGCAAATACCAAGGAGCACAATCTGTGTCACTAGAGATTGACTTTGCCTGTTCTAGAATGTCACATAAAATGGAATCATATAGTATGTACTTTTTTTTTTTTGTATCTAAACCCTTTCACTCAACAGTATGTCTGAGATTCAACCATTAAAAAAAAAAAACAGTTTTATTGGATATAAGTCACATACCATAAAGTGACTTTTTAAAGTATACAATTCAGTGGATTGTTTTTTTTTTAAAGTATATTCACAGAGTTGTGTAATCATCCCATGATCTAATTTCAGAACACTTTCGTTGTCTCAAAAATATCCTGTTATACCCATTAGTAGTAACTTCCCATTCTTTCCTCTCCCTAGCCTCTGGCAACCACTAATCTGTTTTCTGTGTCTATAGATTGGCCTATTCTGGACATTTCATATGCATGAAATGACACAATATGAGGGCTTTTGTGACTGGCTCCTTTCACTCTGCATAATGTTTTTAAAGGTCACCCATGCTGCAGTGTGTAGTGGTACTTCATTCTTTTTATTTGCTGAGTAGTATTCCATTGTATGGCTATTCCACATTTTGTTTATACATTCAGCAGCTCAAGGACATTTGAGTCATCCTGTTTTTGACATGTAACACTAGTTCGTTTTGTGTGATAGTCAACTGAATGAACATATGCAATTTATTCACTTTACTGTCCATGGATGTTTCTCTTCCTAGTTTCTGGCCATGTTAAGCTGCTATGAACATTTATGCCTTTGTTGGGCCTAAGCACTCATTTCTGTTGGGTATATACTTAAGAATAGAATTGCTGCATCATAGGGAATTACATGTATATTCAATTTTAGTAGCTACAACTTAACACTTTCCCAAAGTGGTTGTAGAAAGCAATTTATGAAAGTTCCAATAACTCCCCATCCTTGCCAACATGTATCGTCATTTTAGTCATTCTGGTTGGGGCTAGTGCTACCTTGTGGTTTTAATTTTGTATTCTGTAATACCTAATGATGTTGAGCACCTTTTTCATTTGCTTACTGGCTAATTAGATATTCTGTTTTATACAGTGCTCATTCAAATATTTGTTCATTAAAAAAATTGGGTTGTCTTTTTCTTAACATAAATGATCTTGATAAATTCTAGATACATGTCCTTTGTTATATCTGTGTACTATAAGTATTTTAGCCCGGTCTGTGGTTTGATTTTTCACTTGCTTAAATGTGCCTTTTGATGAACAGAAGTTCTTAATTTTCATGAAGTTTAACTTAACAATCTTCTCTTATGGTTTATACTTTTTGGGTCTTGTTTAAGAAATTTTTGCCTACTTCAAGATCATGAAAATATTCTCCTATGCTTTCTTCTAGAAGTTTTATTGTTTACTTTTCACATTTATATCTCTGATCTATCCTAAACTACGTATTTCCATCAATGGTTGTGAGGGTAGGGGTCAAGATTCATGTTTCCACATGTGGATGTGCCGTTGACCTAGCATCATTTTATTAAAAAGACCATCTTTTCCATACTCATTTGCAGTGGCACCTTTATAATAAATTAGGTGACTGTATATGTGGATCTCTCAATTTTATTTTAAATATGGGTATATAAAGATTTGAAGGAAATAACAAAGTTTGTTAATAGTTGCTATATTGTGGTGATAAGGTTTGGGTGATTTTTATTTTCTTTCTTTTTAGTATTTTCTATACCAACCATACTATTTTAACACTGAGACAAAATAGATGGACTATGTTATAAACTATTACAGGAATAGACACTATCAAGGGTGCAGGTTCTTGGGAGATGGGGGAATGTGAGGCTGGACAGCAAGTAGGAGGGATTTCTTAGTTACGGATGCAGCTAGGCTAGAGGGTGGCAAGGAAAGAATTCAGGGCCTCAGCAACAGAGGACTTCCATCTTCTTAATGACCTCAGTTCCCTGGAAGAGGGTAGTGCTAGGAGGCTGGGGCTCCTGAAGAAAATGGAAATGATTGTTATCCATAATGCTCTGTTGGGTAATAACAACAACAACAACAAAAAGATAATGAATGCTCTGTTGTAGTGTACACTGCCTTCAGGTCCAAGTCTCTGTGTTCCTTCCAACAGTCCTGAGGTCTGGGCAAGGCCCAGCGATTACCCTCATTTTAAAGATAAGGGAACAGATGCTCTCTCAGTCCTGCTGAAGCCTTCACTAAGGACCATTTTATGCCAAGCCTTGTTAGTTCTGGATCCACAGAGACAAATAAGGCACAGAGGAGGGGCACCTAACTGGCCTGGAGGGTCAGGGAAGACATTTTGGAAGAGGTGACATCGAAGTGAGTGTTTTTCTTCCATTTTTGGAAAAATGACATAAGACATATATGTTAGAAATACAGATAAACAAGAGAAAAAAATCAGTCACAATCCTTCTACCAAGACATAATCCCTATTCACTGTTATAAAGCCTTTTAAAGCTCTCTCCCTCTCTCCCCCATCTCTCTCGCTCTCTCAGACACATACACACACACAATACCCCAAAATAAATCAAATCCTGCTACAATAGCATTCTATAATTTCCTTCTCACTTGTATAATTTAAATCATTATATACAAATCTACATTAAAATTTTAATGACTTTGTATTTTTCAACATATGGATGTACCAAAATTTATTTAATCAATCTCATATCGTACATTTATTTATAATATTTAATGACTATAAACAATGTTGAAAAGAACTTTTAAACCCATATCTGTGTACTTTTCCAACTTTTTAATGATGAATTCTAAAAGAAAATTGATTACTTTCCCATCTATATCTCTAAACCTGGCCAACAGAGGGCATTTTTATTCTTATTTTATTTTATTTGATAGGTGAAAAATGCCATCCTATGTTGTTTTGTTTGCATTTCTGATTACTGGTTTTCTTTTTTCATAATTATTGGCCATTTAGATTTCTTGTTTTTAAATTGCCTGTTCCTTTTTTTTTGGCCGTTTTTATTTTGCAGTATTTGGGGTTTTTCTTATGGACTGAGAAGAGCTTTTTATGTATTGTTGTTAGTAATTCTTTGTAGCAAAATCTTTTTTTCCAGTTTTCTTTTGCTTTTAGATCATAAACTTTTTCTGAAGTTCATTTGGAAGAGTAATTTAGTCATAATAGGAAAGACATTCCAAAAGGAAAGAGTAATGAGAAATTTGCCTTCTTAGATATAAAATGTATTAGAAAGCTATCGTCAGTAAAGTCTTGTGAAACCGGCTCAGGAACGCACAGAAAGATCTATGGTTACAACTCAGAAACAGATCCAAGTGTATGCTATAAGAGTTGGATAGGTGATGAAGGTGGTACCTGAAATTAGTGGAGAAAATGGTGTGTGGACAACTGGCTGTTGCAAAAATTATATTACATTTCCTCTTCACTCCAAAATCAAAATAAATTCCAGGTGGATTAAAAGATATGTGTAAAAATTCTCTTAAAATTAAAAAAAAATTAATTTTGTAGTGGGCAGTAACAACAACAACAAAATACTCTTTGCCTATCTAAAAAACAAAACAAAAACAAGAAAACATTTTGTAACAAATACCTAAAAGAAAGTGTGCGAGTTAATCACTTGGAGGTAGGGACTTGGAAGTGCTTTCAGAGGGAACCCGTCTGAGCAAAGGTTTGGAGGCTGAAAGACAGCAGCGTGCCCACACTATAGAGTCAGGAATCGAACTCAGGCGCCCACAACAGATCCCGGGCTGAGTCCATGTCCGCCCCACAGGCCATAATAATTATGTAAAATAGCACTTTTCCCATATATGGTACTTATATCTGTTCTGGTAGGATGACATGGGACAGGGAAAACAGCTCGCGGGGCGGAGTGTCAGAACCCCGGACCTTCCCAGTCCACTCCCGTCGGGCCTAGGCCCCGCCCCCCCCAAAAAGCCCTGCGAGTTTCCTCCTCTTGATTGGACTCTGGCTGTGTCAATCTTCCTCCTGGAACCTGGCTATCCGTTGGACCCGCCCTAGAAGGCGGAGCTCCCGCCTAGGAAGCGCGGGGGAAGGTGGAGATGATGGAGGAGGGGGGCTGATGGGGAGGATGAATCCCCACCTATCTGGACACATAGGCTCCGCCTGTCACTTTTTACAGGCCAACATATCTGTCCATCAAGACTGGTAGCGGGCTGGAGTGGGTGAGATAGCTCGGGGGGCGGGGTCGTCCCGCCAGGGCTAGGAATGGGCGGGGCGGGAAGACGGCGAGGAGCCGAGCAGGCTGCGGTGAGGCGCGCAGATCACCGCGGTTCTTGGGCAGGGCACGGAAGGCTGAGCCTGGCTGACCTGCTGCAGCTCCCGCCTCGCGCGCTTGCCCCACCCCGCCGTCGCCAGAGCGTTCGAGAAAGCCCTCTCGGGAGAAGCAGCGCCTGTTCCCCGGGGCAGACCCAGGTTCAGGTGAGCAGCCCCACCGGCTGGTCCCGCCCCGGGCAGGCGGGCGGGGGCGGCGGCGACTGGACTCGCGGCATGTGGGGCGAACCGACCGACGTGTGGTTCTCGGCCTCGGCGCGGCAGGCGACCGGCGCGGCCCGGCGCAAACGCCGCGCGGCTGGGCCGGGGCACAGCATCCTTCCCCGAGGGGCACCGGGACCCCTGCGTGGGCGCACGGGGAAAGCGCCTCTGGAAGCGAGGCCTTGGGGAGCAGAGGAAGGCTTTTCGGGGTCAGCGTTCCCCGGAAACCCTGCGTCTCCCCCACCCCCGCCCGTCTTCTCCGGCGGGGCACTCGGGAGCCTCGACCTCCCCCTGCTGCCCGGGCACGCGCCCCGCCCTCGCCTCGCCCAGTGCCCAAGTTGGGCAAACTTTTTAACCCCTTCCGGGGAGCCGCTGTCCTTTCGACCCAAACGGGTGGGGGCAAGGTGGGGGGCTCAGGGCTCCGGCTTCTTTGGAAGTTTCCAGGCCTTTTCGAAACGGAGGTAACGGGCAGGCGGGGACCGTTTGGCAGCTGTCAGGGCGTCCTCCTGAGTCAGAATCGGACAGTCGGCTGCAGACATTGCACTCGGCTCAGTTTCCGCCCTCCGCTCCCGACTTCCTTATTCGCTTGGCTGCGAGCGATCGGGCGCATGAGGGGACCGAGAGAGGTGCGGGTGGGTGCGTGGGGAAGAGGGACCCCGTGGATACCAGGCTGCGAGGCAGGAAGGACTCCCCCGCTCTCCCACAACCCCTCAACCTTTGACTTTTGACTTCTACCCCGGAGAGGAGGCCCGGCAATGCCCGCAGCCATCTGCGCGGTCCAGGCGCGCACCTGATTCCACCGCACCTGGGGGCCGCCCCGCCCGGGCGGGAGTGGGGGGAGCTGGGTCCTGTTCCTTTAGGACTAGGCCTGGGCTGTTGCATCGTTCCTGCTAGGGCCAGATCCGGGGTTTTCTACATCCCCGCCTCCACTTCCCTGTGCAGGGGTCCTCACGCCATGCTGTCCTGGGGCCACTCCTAGGGCAGGACTTGAACCCCCCTCCTACCCCTCCAGAGAGCCCCACCGTTTCAAATAGAAACGGAGTACGCTCCAGGAAAAGGTTGCCGGCTGTCTTGAGGTGGCGGCAGGGTGCGTGCCAGGGCTGCTGTCTGCGGCCCCACCCAGCCAGTGTGGGGAGAAAGGTTCCTGGGAAGTCCCAGGTCCTGCTCCGCTGGGCACTTGAGAGGCCTAGCCACTACTCGGTTCACTGCGCCCTTCTCTGGGTTGAACAGGGTTTCATAGTAACTGTTGGGTCACTGGAAGGGCAACACTGTGGCCATTTCTGACTCCACTTCTGAGGCCAGCCTGGTAACTCACCTGGTGGTTGATTTCCTTTTTGGTAAGGCGGGAGGCTGCTTTAAGGCCTGTTTAGACAATCACTTGATTAATATTAGTCAATTCATATACAAGGCTGCTAGGGGGTGAGGGGTGGGTACACAGATGTGTAATTGGGCAAATATTTAACTGGCTTCTCTGTGCCAGGGACTCTGCCAGGTGGTGGTGGTGATGGTGGGGGGGTGAGGTTGAGCAAGACCTGGCCCCTGCCCTTGGACACTTAGGAGAGAGCGGAGGAAAATCTGTAGATGACTCTAATGTGAAGTGAACATGACAGAGACCCCAGAAAGGTACTGTGAGTCACTGGGATTGGGAGAAAGGAGCCAGCCCATCCTGAGGCTCCGGGAGTTTACATTCCTCAAGGGGAAATAGTGGCCCAATGACTGAAATACAAAGACAGCCTGTGATGAGTGGCCCAAGCATGCCATAGACAAAGGACTCGAGGAATTCCGGAGAGGGGCCACTTCTGTCTGGGGCCAGGAGGGAGGCTGCTTCGAGGAAGTAGCACATTGCAGGTTTGGCAAACTGAGGGCAAGCACTGGGTGTTGGAAAGTGAGGGCTCATTTAGTGGATAATTGAGGGGTAATTAAAAGCGTCAAGAGATTGCTCAATGTAATTTGAGAGCCGCTGTGCCCCCCAGGTGGCTGCGGGGTGACACCAGAGAGCTCTACTCTTCACATTCAGCAAGTCCTGGCAGTGCTTATGGGCAGCTCCAGGTGCCCCGATTGGCAGGCTCTGCTTGGGGAAGGGCAGCCTGAGAGGTGTCTTCTGTGGGGCTGCTTGTCTCAGGGGCACATGAGGGGAGAGGAAAGAGAGGGTCAGGGCCCTGACTTTCTGTTTTTCGTTCTTAAACTTTTTAACCTAAGGGGTTGGAGATGGGAAAACTTCTCTCTTGCAGGATGAAGGTCGCATGTTAATCACAGCCTGCCTTTCGCTGTTCTTGCTCCAGAAAAAACAAAACAAGGATCTGTTAGTTTTTTAAAAGGAGAAAAGCACATTCAAAAAAATGCAGCATTGTTGTGTAGCCTGGTAGGGTATTGCTGGAAACCAGGCTAGCTGTGCTTTCTTCACTTCCTCTTGTAGCTAATCCTTCAGTAAAGTGCTTAAGACAGCCCTTACCAGCTTGACATCTTTATTTCAAAAGGAGAGGAGGGGTTGGCTGTTGTTTTCCTCAGAGGCGGGCCCTACCCTTCTCTTGGAGGGGGAGACAGAAACTCAAAGTAAAGGGGGAAAAAAAAATGCCTTAATAGCTTCCTCTCTAGCATCGTGGTCCAGAAATATTTAGAATAACAAAATCTGTGTGTCGTCTTAATTAAACAAACATCCTAATTTGCTGAGCATAAAACAGCATCTCTGCCTGCAGGGGCAGGAAGTGCAATTTCTTTGTGCAGCCCCAGAGTCACTGCCTCTCGGCCTTAACCCTTGGTGCACTGAGCCCCTGGGCTCAAATCCTCTGGTGACAACGGAATAGAATCCTGGCTGTCCCCGGGAAGCAGTGCTCCTGCGACTTACAGAATCCCACTCTTAGAGCTCGGAAGAGTGGGGTCCTGAGCTTTGGAACTAGGCGGAGTTCCTATCCTGACCCCACCACTTACTAGCATTATGACCTTAGGCAAGTCACATAACCTTCCCTGAGCCTCACACGGTCCTCTGTGTCCTTCTTACCCTCATCCCTAATGTGGGGCTTCACCTGCAGGGTGAGATGTGAGAACTAAAAGAAATAAGGTATGTAAAGGGCCTGAGAGAGAGGGGCTATGTAAGTGTTTAAGAAAATGGATAAATGTTCAGTCTGAACTCCCTGGGTTGTTGGGAGGAAACAGGCCGGGGAGGGGTAGATGGTTTTCCTGGCTCAGTGATCTTTGTGCTTCTGAAAAGGTGTGCTTGTGTGTGTGCAGTGCTCATGGACTCTGAAGCCCAAGTGGTAACACAAGTGGCTCTGGGGCCCATCTGCTGATGCTTTTGGATTCACTTGGTAATGAGCTTGTGCTGAGCAGCCTTATTCCAGGGCCCTGGCCTGGGCAGAAGGTGTGCAAAGTAACTGCCGTTTTAGTTCTAAAACATGGTTTCCCATGGGACAGCCAAAGGGTGGCATGGAAAGATTATTGGACTTGAGTGTCTGGAGACCTGGTTTCCGGCTCTGGCTGGGGGAACATTTGATTTTGGTAGCAAGTGCCATTATCACCTATGAAGGCATCACAGCAGTTTATGTGCTCACTAATTATGCATGAGAGCGCCGGGGAACTGAAAAATTAAGTAGTTTTAATTTTTCCAAGTTGCCCCAGTTTCTTAGGTACTCTCATGCCCTGTTGATGGGAGGAGTATAAGTTGTAACAACTCTCTTTTTTGAATGTAGTTTGACAGTATGTCTCAAAGCATAGTCCTGTCTGAATTCTAGGAACGCTTCCTACAGATAAATGTGCAAATGGTGTGGGGATATTGTTTGCAGCATTGTCATAGACCAAGATAGGAAACAAGCTCACTGTCTATCAAAAGGGTAAAATAAATCATGGCATCCCTGTACAGTGAGAATCCTTGCAGCCCTTAAAAAAATGAGGCTGATCTATATATGTGCTGATAGGACACGCTTTCCAAGATATGTTGTAAGTGGAAAAAACTAGGTATAAAGTACTATATATGGGGTTCCCTTTGTGTGAAGCATGCTATGTCACCTCAGCTCTGTGCATGGAAAGATGCCGAGGCCTTGGTTGCCTCTAGAAAGGGCCCAGGAAGCAGGAGTGGGGGCCGGGGGTGGGGGGCTGAGCATTACTTTTCACTAAATGCTTTTTTATATGTATTGCCCGTAAATAGTCAAAAGCTTAAAATTTTCTTATTTTTATTACCTATCTGGCCAGTTTTGTAGGTCTCAACTTTCAAATGCATTGCTCTAGAGTCCAAGTCTCATATTGAGTGCCTACTGTATGCAAGGAAGGAGGAAAGGTTTTAAAAATGGACTGACTTGCTCTTGTGGTTGGAACATTTTTGGGTACTGTTTTTTTCTCCATGATGTCATATTATCACCAGAGTAACCCCTTAAACAAATGTCTACTCTGATCCACTCCCTCATATTCTGGAAAAGGGTAGATGATTGCTTTTTCTTTGCTGTATGAGAAAAGGAAGCCTGCAGTGTGTGTCTGGAAAGTATTTTGGGATAACCTTTTGCCAGGTTTCCCACAATTCCCCTGGCTCCAAATCACCCGAGGTCCTTTCCTGGGGAGCCCACCCTGACCAGAAGTCGACACCAGGCCTTCATTCTCTTGGGTCCTCTAAACTTGGGGTCACTGCAACCACTAGTGTGCCCTTTCCCGCTTCGTCCCCAGTTATCCCTCAGACATCTGGCTTGTGGTTTTTATGTATTAACAGTGGAAAAGCCCAAATTCTTGGGAAAATGTGATCAGAAAGGTGTTTTGAATTGGAGGGCCTCCATTCTCTCCTTAAGGAAGACTGTCTTACTCTTGTCCTGGAGAAGCTGCCGGCTCTGCTCACTGCTGAGTTGGCTGTTTTCCATAGCGAAGGCAGTGGAAGACCCTTTTAGGGTCTCGGGCAGGCCTGTGTCCCTCTGCCAGGCAGCCTCTGGGCCTCCTGGACGAATGGCCTGAGTCACACATGAGTGTACAGAATGAGCCTGGGTCTAAAATGGGCCTGCCACCACATGGTTTTGAAGGCTGGATGCCGGCCTGTACCCCCCCCCACCGCCAACTTCGTGCTTAGATGGTACCAAATATTTGGGAGGCAGGAGGGGAGCTGCCCTCTTGTGTCTGATGCATTTCTCTTTAAAAAGTAACTTAGGCAGGCTCCTGCTGGAATTTCTCAGGCCCCCAGTCTGCTGACTGGTTTCTCCAGCCCGAGGTGATTCAGCACCCAGAATGGGACACAGCACACTGAGCCTGGGCAGGTGGGCCCGGGAAAGGCTCTCGGCTGGCTTCCGGCCGAGGACAAGGCCTTCTAGGGAGCTTCTCCCCAGCCTGACCCTCCATTTCTCATGGTGGCGCCTTCTGTAGCTTACATTCTTCTCCAGCTCAGTTTGCTCCTCCACCGGCAACCTTCCCCCTCAGGCTGGAGGGAGCTTACAGGGCCTTCCGGAAGTTGCCACTGAAGGGTGTGGCTTCCTGCCTGGGCAGGTTGGGCCCGGGCCTGTGGGGAAGCTGAGGGTGGAGCTGATTTCCATCCACCTTCTTCATTGCCTTGGTGCTTCTCAGAGGCCCTTGGTCGTTAGGGTCCTGCAGTACTACCCAGAGGAACAAGGGGCCTCTGGGGAGGTCCCTCTGTCACTTCCATGGGCATTTACATTTTGGGAACTTGTGTCTTAGGCTTCTTTTCCTTTTGTTTTAACTCTAATTCTAAATGATGCCCTGCTTAAAAGAAAAATCAACAAAACAGTAAAAACCCTTCCTGCTGAATTTACTTAGGCTTAGAGAATGCCTGAGCTGGAAAGGATCTTAGGGATAGTGTAATTTTTCTCTGCCAATTAGAGGAGTGGTTTACCCAAGTTTGTCAGTGAGTTGGTAGAAGAAAGGTTTGGCCCCTGGTTTCCCTCAACCCCGTTGCCTTTCTTTCAAAATCACGTGGCTTTATTTAAAAGTGTTTTTGAACTGTTATCATCCCTTTTATATACTGTGTAGCCAAGCAAGACATACTCAACTCCTTTAATCTTTCCTCAGAAGTCTTTTCTTCCACACCCTTAATCTTTTTCTTTTTTGGAGGAGGGATGGCACTAGGGTTAAGAAATGGGGTGGGAGGCGTTTTGGGTTTCTCTGAACGCTTTCCAGTTGGACAGGGCCATTCAGACTGAAAGTTCCCACAGCTCAAAAATCAATATTTCACCTGGGGTAGTGCCAGGCAGCAGGGTGGGCCTTTCTGAGAGCTACCCTGGCTTTTCACTGTCCGTTAGCCAGTCCTGATTTCTAGTAATTTTAAGTCATTTAATGCCTTGGGTGATTGATTTGTTGTATTTTCAGTACGAAACCCACAGTAGAGGGAGCAAAACAAGGGCTTTGGGGTCAGGTGGAGCTGGGACCAGACCCTCGCCTTCTCTGCTCCTACCTGTTACACTGGGGCTTCAGTTTCCTCATCTGCACATGGAGATGGCTGCTTTTTTAGACCTGTCATGATTCACATATAAACATATATGTAAAGTGGTCCAGTTCTTTTTTTTTTTTTTTTTTTTAGCTGAG
>NW_017731983.1:468865-471999 GCF_001890085.2 Hipposideros armiger
GCTGCTCAGCTCGGGCTGACTCGAACCACTGTTGCTCAGAGCTCAAACTCTTGAGCGAGCTCTTAACCAACTGAGCCACTCAGCCGGCCCTAAAGTGGTCCAGTTCTTTTATTTCTCCCCTTCTTCCTCCTTTTTTTGTGTTATCACCGACATCATCAGGTGGTAGGAAATACATGTTCGGGTTTTAACGATTTTAAATTGATCTAACAAGCCTGTCCCTTGATACCGAGATGCGGGGACTAAAATGGCCGAGGAACCTGCCAGAAGGTTTCCTGGCTTGGATGCTGAGGTGGTCAAGGCCGGCAGCCTTTGCATCCTTCCTGCCGCACAATACAATTCAACTTCTTACGTCTGAGCTGGGTTAAGCCTTTGGAAAAAAAAAAAAAAAGGCGGTTATAAAGCAGTAGAGAGAGGCACCTTTATTTAGAGTTGTCTGTGTTCAAAAGCCGCCGCATTTCCTGTGTTTTGCATTAAGTCACTGGGCTGGACAAGGCAGCTTCCTGTCTGATAAACATAAAGACGAGGCATTTGGAACCGTTTGGGTGACTTAATCTAACTGGTCTGGAACGGGGAGAAGGTTTTAGAGCCTAATGGACTGTGAGAACCTGGAGGTCGGAGGCGGTGTCTTTTTTTCCTCTCTGGCTCCCAGGTTCTTGCCTGGTGCCTGGCGCAGAGTCAGCCCCTAGTCCTTGTAGCACAAATGGCATTTAGGTCTCATTGGCGCCATTGCCTGTGACCGAAGCTTTAGAGTGCCATTTAGCTAGCGATCTCTCTATTTTATAAAACATGGATGCAAGATATTTGTCTGGGAGTCTCTGGGGTGAGAAAGGTGGTGACAGGGAGTCATTTTAAAGTTTCTGCCTATTTTTTAATATTTAAGAGCCAGCCATTGGGCCAGAGGGTGTTGATCCCAAATTTCTGTGCCAGGCCAATAACAAAGACCCCTCGGGGTCCTGCTGTGTGGCCAGCACGGTGCCCTGCTTGCTGAGGCCTCAGCAGAGAGGAGAATAGAGAGCCTGTCCTTGTCCTCAGGAGCCTTACTCTCTAATAGGGAGTTGGGAGACTGGGAGAGGGACTTGCCACAGGCCTGTGCTACCCTGAGTGACTGGGAATTTCTGAGCGTTTTGAGCAAGCTTTCTGGAGGCTAGAACTGCCTGGGAGGAGGAAGAAGGAAGATGGAGAAGGTGGGCAAGCAAGGAAGGAAGAGGCTCGAGTGGAAGGGCACTGGCCTGGAAATCAGGATGTCTGTGGAAGTCCACCCAGCTCTGCTAATAACAGTAATACAAATAGTAAAACTTTATTGAGTGTTTGCTAAGCACCAGGCCCTGTGCTAGCACTTTTACATGAATTATCTCATTGCTTACCTCATTCTCATGAGGTAGGACATTATATAGATAAGGAGACTGAGCAGGGATTCAAACTCGGATGCTCTGACTGCAGAGCCCAGTGTGACCTTGTACACGCCCTTCACCCCTGGGCTTGATAGTGAGGGGTTGGACTGGCCCCCGAGCCCCTCCTCTCTCACCAGGGGCAGAGAATTAATGGAAGGAGCAGAGCTTCGGGCTGTGGCAGAAAGGGGCCTCCTGTCCTACAGTGCAGTTGGCCACTCAGAGCGAGGTTGCCAGTTCGATAGTGTTGCCTTGGCTACAGACTTCACCTTTAACCTCAACTGGCCATTTTTCAAATGTGTGTGGTTGGTCCTAAGGGAGGGCAGGTAAAAAGACCGTGGCCGGGCAGTGGTCTCTGGGGAACCAGAGGGCCTGCCGCCATCTTGACCAGTGGTCTCTTCTTGACCTCAGCCTGCTTGCATCCAACAAACTTGAATTCCTTCCTTCCTTCTTCATTTGTTCATCTGTCCATCATCACTCAGTAACTACTCCTCAGAGGCTATTCTGTGTGCTAGGAACTGGGCTGGGTGCTGGGAATATGGGGGTGAAGGAAGTGGGGGGCTCTTGTGTCTAGGAGCTGATGGTATCCTGCCATCTACAGAGTGCTTGGGGGCCCAGGAGGGGCTGAGAAGGCTTCCTGGAGGCGGCGGCACCTGAGCTGATACAAAAGCAGGGACGTGGCACAGCTCATCCAGGGAATCGGGTTCAGTCACTCAGACTGGTGGTGCTTTGTTTAAGGGTGATTCAGGTCGCCAAAGCCCTCTGAGTCACCCGGGCTGGTAAAAGATATCCTCTCCTTAGAAGTTCCGTGCCCAGCCCCTTTTTGCAGCTTCTTATATAGCCCAAATGACCCATTAAGGCCTGTGCCATTTCCTGGGAAATGTGGGAGTGCAGGATTCTGTTCCCAGGATCTTAACCCCTGAGTGGCTGCTGGGAATCCTGCCTGGGCCCTCTGGGTGTGTGTGGTCAGCATGCTGTTCCCAGCTGAAGGACTTGGGGTGAGATTTTTTTCGAGTGTTGAGAGAGACATAATTGTTACTGGAATTGGTTCCTTTTTTAAAGTAAAGAAAAAAAAAGGGGGTGGGGCGCATTGTTTATAGCACCAATAGTATAATAATGCTAGCAAGAAGCAAATTCACCCCTCACCCCATCCAGTGTTTGCATCTTTCAGGGCTTCCTATCCATACACATGCATATTGTACAAAAAATAAGCAGAACAGATACTCTTTCAGTGCTATAATACAAAGTTTCCTATGTTACAACAGTCACCACAATTACTGTTTTAATGGCTATGTTATGGTACACAGAGGAGAAGAACCATTATTTACATTGCCAGAAAGTTCCATGGGTTTTATTGACTCTTTTGGGAATTCACTCATTCAGCAAATATATCCTGAGCATCTGTTCTAGGGCAGAAACTGCTAGGTGTTAGGATGTAGATGAATGAGACACCACAGGCCTTGCCCTCAAGAGGCTCACGGTCTAGACCCAGGAAACAAACCACTTCACTCTGGTGTTGTGGTTGGTGATAAACGTGAGCCCAGGAGAAAGTGGCAGCTCAATGCCCAATTTGAGTGGATGGAAAACAGGTAAAACCACTTTGTCATTTGTGGTGAGAAGGCTTAGGAACGTGGACCTGGGAGATCTTTCTGGGCTAATTGGAAGATCTCTAAGCACCTGCCCTCTCTCCAGTAGTTCCTGCAGGAGGCCTGGGCCAGAAAATACCCTGGGAGGAAGCGGAGGACA
>NW_017731983.1:472124-477416 GCF_001890085.2 Hipposideros armiger
GTGGTTTCTGAAATGTCCAAAAGCTGCTGCAGGCCCCTTGGCCTCTGCTGTGGCTCCTCTCGGGGATTGTAGCAACGCGTTGCAACAGTATAGCTTGTTGTAGCGAGGGAGTTACAGAATCCTAGTGGCTGCTTTTGAGCATAGATATTTACTAATACAACAGTAAGGGTTATTTGGGGGTGGGCTGGGCAGGCCACGATGGGAGAAGATGGGTGGTCAGGGCTCTGGAAACTGGAACTCGATGTCTTTGCTCTAGTGTTTTCCTTCATTCCAGAGAAATGGCATCCCTGCCCGTGTCCTTTCCTTGTTCCCGCCCCTACAGTCCCTGTCCCCCCCAGCGCCAGACCTGAATTCTGCTGTCTTCCTAGAGAGCAGGAGAGAAGTCACTTATTGTTCTGAAAGGAGCCAAAGGCTTCTTGTCACCCACCCCACCCACTGAAGGAATGAGAGGGCCACTGGTGGACACCAGAGGTGGTCACTGGGACACTTCCATGGTCTTGTTCGCATTTCCGGTTTTGTCAGCCTCGAGTCCTCTCCCCAACCTGCAGTGGGGATTTGGCTCGGGTTTGGGGTTTGACTAGGAGAGTTCTGTCACAGTCCTCAATGCACCCCATTCATTACACACTCAGAAAACCAAAAACAAACCCTAAACTTGAACCTAACCTTGCTTTTACATATTGACTTAAAATTAGTAATAAGACTAAAACATAAGCTGGGGATTTCAGCGCTGGGTAGAGTATAATGTTCCCTCGTAGCTCAGGTGAGGTCCGTTGTGTATCTTTTTTATTTCTCTCCTGTCGCCTTGTTTACATGATTGTTGGGTGGTGATTACAGGCTAGAGATGATCTTGGAGTTTATACTACTTTGAATTATTTGCCAGCTATAATATTGGAGGCTAGAGAGCTGGGTGTAAGGAACAGAGAATTAGATAAAGCAGAAGGAGGCAGTGGCCTGTGGGAAGAGAGTGGGTGACTTTAGAAGCAGCAGCTGGGTTTAAATTCCATTTCACACAGTTTATTTGTTCATTAAATACATATCAAATGCTGGGATACAGGATTGAATAAAACCGCGAAGCCCCTGCAGTTAACGTTCTAGTGGGGAGAACCGGACAGCAGTCAGACAAGCAAGCTCACCGTGGCAGGTCAGGGTGGTGGTCGGTGCTGAGGATAACAGAGTCCCATAGGCATTGCACAGAGGACCACGGACTGGGCAGCTTAAATATCACAAATTTGTTGTCTCACAGTCTGGAGGCTAGAAGTTGAGGATCATGGTGCTGGCGGGTTGGTTTCCCCCCTGAGCCTCTGTCCTTGGCTTGCAGACGGCTGGCTCTTGCTGCCTCTTTTCAGGGTCTTTCCATTGTGCGTGAGCACCTGTGCTCCCCCCCTTGTGTGTCCTCATCTCCTCCTCTTATAAGGACAGTAGTTGGATTGGATTAGGACCCATCCGAATGGTCTCATTTTAACTTAATTAAAAACACTATCTCCAAATAGTGTGACATTCTGAGGTCCTGGGGGTTAAGGCATCAACATGTGAATGTGGGGGGAGGGGAGACAGGATACACGATTCAGCCCAGCACAGGGGAGAAGGGAGTGGGAGGCTTGTCAGTGGAGGATTCTCTAATTCTGGGATGGTCTCTTGGTTCCTCCAGGTGTGAGGGATGAACTCTCCAGGATTTGTTCTGCTTTACCAGTTGGTTTAACTGCTTTGAGCCCCAGTTTCCTCATCTGTAAACTATGGCTAATGAAACCCATCTCTTGGTGTCCTTTGGGGAGCTAACGTATAGGAGGCACTGAGCCTTTCATGAACTCAGTTCATACTTACCTGGCAGGGGAGATACCATGATCATGAACTCAGTTCATGGCAGACCCCTATCAGTGTCCGCCCCATGCCCTCTCCTCCTGCCCCCACCTGCCCCTCGCTCACCAGAGAGCTCCTTTTCCTTCTATCCCTCTTCCATCCTCTCTGCTCCCGAGCTCCACTCCTGATCAGGATGCTTTAGCAACTGGCCCCCGTGGAATGGCTGTTCCCAGCTCCCAGATGGCTCTGCTTTCCTCACAGGGGTGCTGGCACCCCCACCCAGTTCTTGTAGGCCATGCGTTCTCGGGGATGGCCTCTCCCCTCAGAGGAGCTGCAAACACTGTTGTTACACCAGCGAGGAGTAAGATGCGGAGAACACTGGTGCAGGCGTGTAAACGTAAATACCAGTTGCTGGCCAGAGTGCGGATGGCCACAGGGAAAGCGTCCCTCTGTGCCGGTGATGCTTTACACGTCCCTGTGCTGGCCTCGCTGCCCCTATTACGGGTGTTGCCACTGCCCGGGCCTTGCCCATGGTAGGCATTTTCTGTATGCTTGAGAAATGGGTGAGCATATTCATACCCGAATGTGGGTCAGATAGACCCTGGTTCAATATCAGCACCGTCACTTAGCTCCATGTGACTTCTGAGGCTTAAGCGCCATGATGTGCGGATGTCTGGTACGTATATAAATAGGCAGCGGGCTCTGGGGTCAGACCCTCTGTCCTAATCCTGAGTCTCCCACTTGCCAGGTCTTTGACCTTGGGTCCTCAATCTTTTGGCGTCCTTTGTGTGCCTGTTTTCCTTGTGTGTGGAATGAGGAAAACTAGAACTGCCACGGAGGGTTTTGGAGCTCAGCCAAGTTTAGCTTTATTGTTTATATTTTATTTGTACATAGTGCCAGGCTATTTATTATAAATATGTTTTTTTTAAACCTTTTTTAATCTGTTTTTTTTTTTCTATCACTGTGAAGTTTGAAGTCACACTCAGGTTATTGCAGTTAAACTTTCCCAGTCCCATGAGGGTGGCGGCATTCATGTTTCCATTTTATGGCTGGGAAAATCGAGGCTCAACGAACCTAAGTGCCTAGCCCCAGGTAGCAAGGGAGAGAGCTCAGATCCTCTCTCCGCTCCTCTGATTTGTAGGCCAATTAGTTTCCATGCCTATCTTCTCACCCCACTTCACCCATCATATGGATAATGTTTGTGAGGTTGGGAGTTCTGTAGACTTCCATGCTTTTGTACACAGCCTTAAAGTAGTGGTTGTTGCGGTCTGGTGCTTCACTGGCTCATGGTGCCAGGTGTAAACTACAGCCCTCCCGGTTCCATCCGAGACAAGTCAGTGGACAGAGGTGGCGGTGGGTGGCCAGGTGTGCCTGGTTCCTGCAGGGGCCTTGAGCGCTTCTCCCTCCGCTTTCTAATGCCTCTTCCTCCTAGCCCACCAGCATGCTGTTCTCAGCCTGCCTTCTGCCCAGAGCCCGGCCTGCCACCCACCGTTTCCTGCGATTGCCAGGGTGAGGAGGAGGTGGCTGTGTTGTGCCAAGTAGTCATGAAAAATGCCTCGTTATGGGATTAATTACTTGCCACTGAGCACCGGAATTCTCAAGTCCCCATCAGCTGGGTGACTTCTCACCTCCCAACTGTCTCTACTCCTTCCTCTAAACCTACCTGGAGTTCTGACTTTCTAGCCAGCACTAAACCTCACTCAGAGAGGAAGGACTTGACTGTCCACTGAGGTTCAGACTAAAGATCTGGTAGCATCCGTCCCTGCCACTTACTAGCCGTGTGCCTTGGAGCCTTGAGGACACACTGGGGATACTGGGCCTGGGACACTTAGAGGTCGCAAAGCCCTGCGTGTATAGACCTTCATGGTATCACACACCTCAGGCAGACAGACCAGCGTACTAAACAAGAGGCTCAGAAAGGATGGCCTCCTTTTCCTGTAAAACAAGTCCCTGCTTTAATTACCCTTAGGTTGAAATAGTGGAGTCCCTCCTCCCCCCTCCCCGCCCCCCTCTGGCTTTCAGACAAGAATCTGAAGAATGTGATACTCCTTTGTGGACCTGAGCAAAGATCAGGGGCTGGGGCAGGATTCGGAGCTCTTCAGGGCTTTACCAGGCCGCCTTTGTGCTCCTGGACCTGGGACATTCCGAATCTACAGGTGCGTGAAATTGGGACAGCTGAGAAGGGTGGAGGAGATAAATACTGCTCCCCTACCCCCAAAACTCTTATCTTAGAGAAATCAGGTTAAAAAGAGTTGGCAAGGGAAGCACGGTTGCAGAGGGGCTTGCCCTCAGCCAGGAGAGCCGCTTCTGCTTTGGTTCTGGGTGACTAGGACTGTGAGTCATCTTAGGCTCCCTCCCTTTCCTCATTGATGGCTGACTGCTGTCTATCTGTCCTCTGCGTTTGCTGCCTCCCTGCATGTGCTCTGAGGCTGTGGGCCAAGTACACGTGCAGACCCTGGAGCTGTAGTGCAGCCTCCCAGGTACAGACACCAATAGTCACTCCCTGTGTGCCCTGGAGCAAGTCACTTAAACATTCTGGCTTCAGCTTCCTCATCTGCAAAACGGGATGCTAATGAAACCTACCTCACAGGGTTGTGTGGGTTAGTGAGCTTCCGGTGGAAACACGGAACTAAGCATCAGCGGCTGTTTGACCGCACAGCCCTGTGCTGTGGGCTTGGATTCCCGTTTTACAGATGGAGAAAGGGAGGTTCAGGACATTTAAATAACGTACCCAGATTCCCTCAACCCGTGAGTGGACACTCTAGTGCTCACATCCAGGTCAGCCTGACTCTGGATCTCACGTCCTCTGTGGAGTGTGTGTGCACGTGTCCGTGTGGGCGCACAGGTCTGGGGAGCGGGTCCCACCCCAGGGCAGGGTGGTGTGGCCCTGATCTGGCTGGCAGCTCCCTAGGGCAGGGGCTGCTGTTCTTCCTTCTCTTGTGTGCTTCAGCCTGGGCCCCTTTGGAACCGGCTGTAGCTCTGGCGACAGAGTGATTCTTGGCTGGTGGTAAAGTGTGCCGTGGTCAGGTTCCTGGTGAAGGACGCATGAGGTCATCCCTGTGGCCAGGCTCCCTGCTCAAGGACAGCAGGGTTGGCCAGCCTTTCGGACAAGGGTGCCACCACAAAGCCTGCTCTAGGAAACGGCAATGTAATTTTCTATAAAGTGTGAAATAAGTGTTTTTTTTTTTGTTTTTAAACATTTTCTGGAGCCAGGTGAAGGGTATCGGGGAGAGCGCGGTAGAGCCAGGTGCCCCGGCCTCAGCGAGTGGGTTTTACCTTCACTCCATGGCTTGTATTGGGGTCATTTTCCCCAGGGAGGCTGAAGGCTCCGGAATGGTGCTTGTCTACCCTGGCTTCTCCGGAGAGTTGGCTCTGCCCCTGGCTACAGCCTGTGTGCCCAGGGCTGGCACCGGGAGAACAGGCCCAAGGGATGAGAGTTTTGGATTTCTTGTTCCCTGCAGTCCAGCGCGATCCAGAGCGGCCCAGGGGAAACGC
>NW_017731983.1:477521-508317 GCF_001890085.2 Hipposideros armiger
CTGCTTCCCCCCCACACTTACTGTTGGGTTGTCCTGACTGCAGCCCTGCTCCCTCAGACCCTCCTTTGTGAGACCCTGCTTCACCCTCTGGAGGCTCATGAAGGAAGAGACTCTTCTTTGTTCAGGTGGCCTCGGTGGAGGGGAGGCCACTCCAGTGCCCCTTGGCTTTTGAGCTTGTAACCGGGGGCTCCTAACAAGCCCATGGGCTGAACTTGAGGGTCTCTGTGAGCCTCCTGAGATGGTATTCAAAGGGTTTGCAGCCTTCAGAGAGTTCCTTGATGGCTAAAACGGTTGAGAACCACTGATCTAGACAGATGGGAATTTTGAATTTCCTGTTTGTAGAGTGAGTGTGTGTGCATGTACGTGTGTGTGAACAGATACGTGATCAGCAGGGTATTATCAGGCATGAGGGTCTGTTCATTACAGCATTAGGATATGCTGCCCCGCAGATAAATATGTGGCGAGCACCTGTCCCAATCTCATCTCCGTAGTTTAGTGGTCTTCCTCTCCCATCTGATCTTTCTTGTATTAAGCCCTTCATATATCACTTCTGGGTGTCTCTTCAGCGTGGGGCTGGGGCTGGTGCAGGTGCTTGGAGAATGGTGATATATATATATATATATATTTTTAAATATATATTTTAAATATTTTTGACTGTAGGATTTTTAAAATTATTTTCAGGTGTACAAAATAATGCACTAGTTATCCTTTTCACCCCTCACAAAGTGACAACCTCCCTCCCCCATCCACTGCCCCTCCACCAACATTATACATATCTATTACAATTCCATTGACTCCATTCCCACACTGTACTCCACATCCCATGACTATGTATGTATTAAATTATAGTTGACATATTATTCAATGGCAGCTTCAGATGTACAGTGCAGTCGTCAGGCCTCTACACCGTCCATGAAGTGGTCTCCCTAACAAGACATGAGCCCATCTGGCCCCCTAAAAACTATTTACAACATTATTGATTATATTCCGCAAACTGTCTTTTCTATCCCTGAGGCCATATTGAAGTTACCAATTTATGTTGTCATGTCCCTTCCTCTCCTCCCTCATTCCCGCCCCATCCCATCTTGACTGTAGGAGATTTGATCTGTTCTAGAAACTGAGGAAACTGGGTTCTTCTTTCTTTCTGTCCTTGTGATCATTTACCTGGATTCCAGGTCTTCAAGGAATTTTCCCCAGCCCCCATATTCAGGCAGGTTGCATCACTCCCCCAACCCCCTAGCCTCTGAGTCTCTTTTTAAAGGGGGAAGGTGGGGAGCTGGGACAGGGCGGGGCCATAGGATGCCTGCCATGGCTTCATCAGGGTGGTCGGTCAGGATCAGATGATGGGAGCAGTGGGAGAGGAGCATGTCCCCCACAGCCTCCCTTTGGCTTTGACCTTCTGCTTTGCCTAATCTGTTGTGTAATCTTGGAGGAGCTGCTGGACCAGTCTGAGCCTCATGTACCCAAGTGAAGTTTGAGTCAGATTGGTGTTTGTCAACCTGTCAGTGGCGACTCATTGGTGGGTCGGAAAATGACTTTAGTGAGTGGCAACCAGCATTTTTAGAAATGAAATAAAATAGATTCGGATGGAAAATAGAGTATCATTTTGTGAATTTCATTTTGCTGGATGTGTTTGTATGTATTTGGGATTAAAAGTTTTTAAATAAAAAAAAATTTTTAAACTGGTTTGAAATAAAGAAAGTGTTGGCACCCCCCCCCCCCCCCCCCATGAGATGCTCTGGCTGGTTGTCTCTTTCAGCTCCGACTGGTTCCCGCCTACAGATCTGAGCTGAGCCGGTCTCCTTGGCCACTCCAGCTGAGCCTGCAAATGGAGCCCCTTGCAAATCAAAGTCTTTAAAAAGTTCTTTACAAAATTCTGGGAAATGCGCTACATTCCTGGGGTGGAATAAATCACGTTGAGTTAGGCTAGGCAGGATGTGACTTCAAACCCCCCGAAGTGGGCTGTGTAAGGGCAGCGCTTGGGACTGACTCATTATGAGCTCAGTGGCGACACAGACTTCTTGAGAGAAGAGGCAAAGATTGTGGGGGAGGGGGGGCTGCAGGCCCGGGGCACCACCAAGCACCACTCCTCCGTTAGCTCATGTTGAGCCTCACAATAGTTCTGAGTTGAGCAGTGCTCCGACCGCATTGCAGAGATGGGGCTGGCTCTCGGCTACTGCTCACAGCTGTCCTAGGGGCGGGGGGCTGGTAGCACCTCTATTTTACAAATGGAGAAACCGAGCCCTGGGAGCCAAGTCAACTTGGCAAAGTTTGTGCTGTTAGTTAAGTGATGGGTCTGGAATTCCACAGCCCGTCTGGCTGCCTCCTGAGTCAGGTTCTTTGTAAGATGCTGTCTGTAAAAGTCATGAATAAGTTATTACCATTTGGGAGGTCTCCTTTCCGTGATGAAGCTCATTAGCAGAGTGACTTAAATGACCTCTTGATCAATTCAGGAAGATTGTTGTTGACCCCTGGCCACTTGCACGTCTTTTAGAGACAAAATGAAGATTAGTGAACATCCAGTGTAGCTGGAAGGTTAGGTGAGAAGAGAGGACCGTGGTGTGGCACCGGATGGCTGCAAAGAGCTTCAGTCCATCCCAGGCCTTTGCGGCCTGCTGAAGGCAGAAATGAACCACATGAGAGTCACTTAGGTTTGGAAAATAAGGTGTGGGATTATTGGGCTTAACACTAGGCACTTGAAGGGCGGGTGGCAGAGAGTCTGTTGGATTCCATCCCTGGAGTTTGGACCTTCTGGGAGACTGGAACCTTCCCCATTATTTCAGTTCATCAGATATTATTCAGCACCTACATGTTGGGCAGTGGGGACCCAGCAGTGACTGGGACCCATCGTGGCTTTGGAGCTCTCAGTCCAGAGGGACTAGGGTCGAGATGGCTGTGGGTGTAAGCAGCTACACTATTCTGTTTTTTGTTGTTGTTTTTGTATTGTTTAAATACCACTCAGAGAATAACAAGCTGCTGAAGGCCTGGTAGGTTCTGGGCCGAGTAGTTTTCAAAAACTGTCGTTAGTTCCTGATGTCGCGTTGGGTTTCTCAGCCCGTCACGATGTGGACGCAGGAAGCCAGCACTTTCCCAGTGAGACGGCGGCCGTATAATTAAGTCTTTGCCGTGTGGTTATTTTTCTGCATTGGGTTTCAGCAAACTGTGCTCGCATGCTTGAGGAAAAGAAAACCGTGCTCTCAGCAGGACCAACGGGAAAGAATAACTTCGCTGCAAAACCTGAAGGGTTCAAGTTGCCCCCTCGTGCGCGTGTGGGACGCTCTAGCAAGCCCCGGAGATGCTATCTGCGGGAGGGCAGGCTCGGCTGTGCTCAGGGCACATTCCTAACAGGCAGGCAGCCAAACAATTGTCAGCCTCGTCAAACCTGGGGGCGAGTCTGAGGGCAGAATCTGCGCCTCACTGTTTGGGAGGGGACATTGATTGCCCCCTGAAATGACTGACTTCTCTTTGCAGTAGCTCCTGCGGCCACTGAATGAAAGCTCATTACCCGGTAGGTGAAGCACAGGTGTGATCTCACTATGCAAATATTGAACCACTTACGCGCAGAGTCTCAAGGTCCAGTGCGATGACTTAGCCGCTGAGCCACAGGTCCAGCCCATGGCTGCTTGGCCGCTTCCCATTGAGGGAGAGCTGCTTAACCTGTCGCCCATGTGCCTGCCTGCCTGCTCCCCTCCCTTCTCTCGACATTAGATAGGAGGGGTTACCTTTGTAGCCACGTTGCGGGATGACCGCGTGAGCTGTAAACCCAAGCACTTGGAGGCGTCACTTCAACAATATGCCTCCCTCTGTAGTATCCTGGGTGCCTCAGGAGGGAGTGGGGGACAGTCCCTGCTTTCAAGGAGTTCTAGGGCAAAGGTGAGACAAGCAGAGCAGCAGTGGATCTGATACAAGGCAGGCTGTACTGGGGGCAGCCTGGGGGGAGGAGGGACAGAGATGAATAATATACTAGGGCCTTAGGAAAGGCTGCCTGTGGCTAGGATGGGAGGGAGGGGTGTGTGTCTGGGAACGGACAGGAGAGCTGGGAGGCATTGGCTGAAGGAGTCCGTTGGATTCTGAAGGCCTTGGGGATCTTTCTCCCCATGTGGGAGGGGCTGTCATTCTGAATGGGGCGGTCTTTAAGCCCTAACTGCTCTCTGCCCTGACTGATTAGTTGATTGATTCATTCCTTATTCCAAAGCCATGTGCCTGTGGCCCTGAGGACAGGGGTAGTATCTTAGTGGAGGAGAGAGACCCAGTTGGGCACTTGGTTCTGGGGGACACACGATGCTTGAGATCTTTGGGGGGAGAGTTCCTGGGTGCCGGGGCACTTCCCACTTAGAAGGAAATGACAGCGGTGAGACAGTGACTCCCAGGATTCCTCCTGAGCCAGGCTGTTTGGGGTAGTAAATCAGAGGGTGAAATCTGTGCTTCATTTGTCCCTCTCTTGTGGCATTTAATCATTTAGTCCCTAACCTCCTCATAGAATTCTCTTTCCTCCTATCTTAGGTCGGCTAGTCCTGGCACTTTGCAGCTGCTGACCTCTCCCCCTTAGATTGAGGTCAGAGAGGGTGATCTTTTTGAAATATAAATCGGATAATGTCCTGAGGTGGCCTCCCCTTGCCCCTAGAATAAAGCCCATTTCTTCCACATGGTGATGAGATCCCAGCTGAGCTGCTGTGTTTATCCCCTGCAGCTTCATCTCCAGCTCCCCATCCCATTCCTTGTACACATAGCTGCAGGGGAATCTATGCACAAAATTCTGGTGTCATTTTTGAAGGTCTGGGTTCATTGGGTACAGGGTAAAGTCAAAATGATCACAGGCGTTCCTTTCTGTAGTCAGGCAAAAACATTTCTCAGTGTTCCCTAGGGTTTTTTCTTAGGAGTCCTGGGAAGCCCCTCCATGGGCCTCTGAGAAGCGAAGGGCAAAGCGGGTGGGTTCTGGGGCTCTGGTGCTAAATTCCTCTCTGGCCCATCTCTGGTCTGGTTTCCTTATCTGTGAAGCATCAGCACAGGCTTGGGTTGGAATACTGCTAAGGGAAACAAGTCCCAGCTTCTTCTGTAAGCAAACAACATTCCTGAGGTCGGGAGGGAGGGGCTCTCTGCCTTCTCCCAGTCCTCAGCGGTGTCTGGACTCTGGGCAGCTGGGAGGACCCTGCACCTTCAAAGCCCTTTGAGAATGAGCACCTGGGGCAGGGGTGGGTGGCGGTGGTGGTGCTGCTGTAAACTTGGCCCTGGGTGCAGAGTGGCTGTCTCCTCTCTGTAGACACATGTTCTAATGGCCCTGGCCAAATAGGGAGGTTCCTGTGCATCCATTACCTTGTCTGAGCCTGATAACAGCATCTGAGTGCCAAGCAGGTGATGTCTGCAGGGTCGCCCAGCTGGTCAGTGCTAAGCCAGACTCAGACCCAGCTCTTCCACTGGCCTCATGCACATCCCACCTGCCCTGCATTTCCCAGGTCAGCATCGAGAAACACTTGCTGCAGAGTATTCCTGGGCACTAAGCCTTATTGGACAAAGCGAAGCAGCTTTCCTGACCGCAGGCTCCTCAGGACCTTTTGTGTGCAACATGACCCCATGGGACGGCCATGGGTGGCAGCGTGTCCCGCCTTCCTCCGCCATGAAGCCCTTTCCCCTCATGCGGAATCACTGTTTAGGAGTCACCATACTGTACCATCTTCGCTGTGCACTGATGACACCTGGAGAAAGAGGCACCACATTTCTGGAAGCTTTTCATAGGCCCCGGGTATCATTCTAGGAGAGATTAGGACTAATGAGGTCAGGAGGACAAGAGAGAGGAGTTGGGAGGGGAGTTCCTAGTAAGTGTTGGATTCTTTGCTGGGAACTTTTTTCTCATTCTAGAGCTAGGAGATTGAGGTGCTCACAGCTGCAAGATCACAGGAATTGTGAGCAGGAGACTCAGACCCAGATTCTGACTCCAAATTCATACCCATTCCATTCCATCATGGCATTATAAACACTTACCTTGGGATTTGAAGGATCGGTGCCCCTGCATGACAGTGGCGTCTCTAAGTTCCGTCTCTCTGAACTTACTGCTGAGTTGGTACCAAAGATTGGTGCCTGCAGCCCTGGCTTGGTGTTTGCAGCCCGAGTGCTCCAGGAGAGGCAGGAAGGGCAGCCTGAGGTCTTTACATGGATCCCAACAAAGGGCAGAGGCCCTGCCAGCCCACGCCAGCGGAGGTTTTGTCTGGTGTGTCTGGTAGGTGTAGGTAAGTGCCTCCACCTTGGCTAGTCGGGAAACACTTGAAGGTTCCAGAAAATTGAGTTCGTTTATTCAACCTTATGAAAAGCTTCTTGGGGACCCATAAATTATCTTTACTCCTATTTCTCTCTGTGGATTGAAAGCCCCAGTATGCTTTTATTCCCTTCTTGCTTTGGGGATATAAAAACTACTTCATAAATGGTGCCGAGCACAAAGGGGAGGGGAGGGAAGTCATTTTGCCGCGATCAGGGAGGGCCTTCCAGAGGAAAGAGCATTTGAGCTGAGATTTGAGATAGGGTTCCTGGCCAGAGGACACACGGCTTCTTCCCAGGTCTGGAGGTGTGAACAGAGTGGGATGTGAGCAGGAACCGCGATGTGGCAGCGAGGAAGGGCCGAGGGCCGAGGAAGGGCTGGGAGCACTGAGGAGCTTAACGGGCAGGGTCACCATGGCGAGATGGTTAGAGATGATGCTGGAAAAGATGTAGAGCCTGAGCTGTTTTGAGCTGGTGGTAATATCAATAAAATAGGAAATAGCATGAATAGAGATGGAGCTGCCAAGTCATCCTGACTTGGCAGGTTTGAAACGGGTGGAAGCTGTGTACAGCCTAGAAAGGTGGGTACGTGGGCCTGGACTGGAGAGGCGCACCAGTGATGGGGTGTGCAGAGTGCTTGCTAATCGACCAGGGAGGCGTGTACAGTGACTGTCTTGGGTGACCCGATGGACAGTCTTTCTCAGCGATGAAGACCCAGAAGAGAGCGAAGGTGGGGGGAGAGGAGGGTGGGCGGAGTTCAGGTGTGATGGTGCTTATGGGTCCTCCAGGTGGAGATGCCCAACTGGTTGGTGCTCAGGACCTTGGGAAGAGTTCTGGGCCGGAAACACTCATCTGAGTATAATCCCTGGGACTAACTCTGATTTGCTAAAATTATTCAATAAATAACATTGGATGGCATTCCCAGGGTGATGGTCACAGGCACAGCATTGGGAGCAAGCCCGCCGCTCCCCAGTGTGGCTGCTGCCTGTTTGTCTCCCATCAGTCACCTCGACCTCTCGATGCTGATGAACTTTGTTGGCGGCTCTGAAGGAGATTCATGTCCTGCCTGGGGAGGCACATCTGCCTCCTTAGCCTGATTCTTTTCTTAAAAGTTGGGCATTTAGGAGTCTTGCGAGTACAGTCCAGCAGGGGGTTCTGGGCAGATCCATGAAAATACAGTGTATTACAAGGGACAGTCCCTCCTTAGTGACGGTACCATCCATGATTGTCATTGTTTGGACCCTGGGAATCATTTTGCTCTGAGGACTTCTCTGTTTTAAAGAGATTTGGCTTGTGCACTTCAGTGTTGGGAGGGTATTTATGAAGCAGAGGTCTGACTTACGTGCAACGTTTGCTCATAGTAACCCCTTAAATTAGTGGTTCTCAACTGGGGTGATTCCCCACTCCCCACCCCAATCACCACCTTTGGCAATGTCAGCAGACACTTTTGGTTGTTATGACCAACGACAGGGTGCTTCCTGAGTCCAGGCCAGAGATGCTCCTACATATTGTACAATGCACAGGACAGCCCTCCCCAAAAAAGACTTATGTGGCTCCACATGTTCATAGAGTTGAGGTTGAGAATCGCTACCTTACCCGATCATATCATTTTATGGTTCATGAACACCTGCACCCTCCTCTCCCTTGGCCTGGAATACTTTTGTATCCCCCCCCCCCCCCCCATCAATGGTCTACCCGTCTTCTAGGACCCAGCCGAAAGGTCATCTCCTCCATGAAACTCCCCTGAGCTGCCACGTTTTCCACTGAATGACCCTTTCCTCTCTGTTCCTGCAGCAAGACACCTTCCTGCAGAGCCTGGTTTAGAGCTGGTTGTTTACATGGTCTTCCCCCTTGCAGTGAATGTTCCACAAAGACAAGTATTCTGTCTCCTTGTTACATACAGTTAATGAGTATATATACTGAATTAAACAGCCTTGCGAGGTAGAGAAGGTGCGTAAAATATTATCTGCATTTATAGTTGAGCCAGAGAGGTGGCACGTGCCCAAGGTCACAGGCAAGTATTTATTCTTAATCCATATGGCATATCTATCTAATGGGCACCCAGTGTGCTTGGTGTTGGGTGCAGCAGTAAACAGGAAAAGAAAGCGAAGGCGCTTGCTTTTGTCCACTCTAGATGTTATGATCAAGTCCCAGGTTGACAGTGTAGTGGCATGTGTCATCCCAGGACATTATAAACTCCTTGGGTTCTTTATACCTTTGTCACGATATTTTTTGCATATTGACCCTCAGTATGATTTGGTTGATTGAATAAGTAAATCTAATGGGTTTGAACCTTCCTCAGTGTAACTCGGGCACCTCGGTAGTTGCACTGAACTCCAGTGCAGTGGGTGTAAGGAGAGAGAAGGGACATGTTCACTTGTGCTTTCTGGGATGGGGGTGGGATGAAAAAACAACCAGAAGCCTGCTTGCCTACATCAGCGATTAAGCTGGGCAGGGCTCCAGGGTCGTGGTCGAGCCACCTGGGTCTTGGAACTGGAACCTTGGGCCAGAGCACCTAAATGGCTTGCCCACATTCAGACCCCACACCCCTTACTTTCAGGTGGATGCGTGAAGAGTCCCTTGTACAAACCAGCATAAGGAGACGGGCTTTGCAGCTTTCAGTTGGCAAATTAATATGTGTTTTACTGGTTTGCTAAATCACAGGGTTCTCAGCTCTTTTTCTCCCCAAGGCCCCAGGTCGCTCACGGGGACGGCAGTTGAAGTGGAAACTGAGCAGGGTGTTGGAGCCGAATGGGTCTGAGTTTGAATCTGGGTTTTGAGACCTGTCTGAGCCTCGTTTCTCTTACCTGTAAAGTGAATATGATGATATATACCTTGTGAAATGGTTGAGACTTGAGTGAGAAAACGGAACGCTTATTAGCAGGCTCTCAGTTCTTGGTAGCTTTAAGATGAGTTGGGCCGACTTGAAAGCTCCAAGCCTAGATAGAACTTGGCCCATGGAAGGCTTTACATAATCCTAGTTGTCTAGGAATGGAAATGCTCATAGTCTTTGGACCAGTGACTTGTCCTAGTAGAATAAATTCTGTCTTTTTAAGGGGCTAGCAGTTTCTTTTCCAGACAGGCACACAAGTAAGAAGAGAACCGGAGGGAGGGAGGGGATTCTGTGGGGAAACAGGAAGGAGTAAAAGGTCCAAATGGATGTTTGGGGGGAAGGGGAGAGACAAATAATCTAGGAATTACATTATGGGTTGAAAGCAGAGGTTTTTGGTTAACCTATTTACTTTCAGTTTCATCATTTCCTGCGAGTCCTAATTTAGCCTCTAGTGTGTCCTCCCGATTATGGCCTAAAAAGGCAACTACTTGGGTTTCTTGGAGTTGGGCTGGCACCCGCAGGCTGCCGCATGGGAAGGGCCAGCCTCAGCCCCATCTGATCTCCAATGGGCGCTGCCTTCTTTCTCTTTAACTCCTTGCTGGCTGGCCGAGCCCTGCAGATTCCCAGGGCTGCCTGAGGGTCCCTAATCCGAGTCACCTGCGAACATCTTAGCGTTGGTGTGGTTGCTGCCATGTGGATTCGCTGCTTACGTGGTTGTGCACACAGGTCAACCTTTTTGGAAACATTTTGATAACACGAGTCAGGGCCGTAAAAATGTCGGGATGTTTTTTGCTCCAGTAACTCCACTTCTGGGAGTTTATCTCAAGGGGTCCACTAAATAAGAGAGAAAAAAACCTAGTAACTAGTGGGTTTTTTTTTGTTTTTTGTTTTAAATCATGTTGGATTATCATGCAGCCATTAAAAGTGGCCAAGAACCAGGCCTTGGAGTTAGGAGTCCTAGGTTTGAGGTTTTGCATCCCCAGCTGTGTGACTGAATGGAGTCACGGATTCCCTCTCAGAGCCCCTGCACCATCACCTGGAACGTGAAACGTTTGGATAAAAACGACCAGCAAGCAAACTATGGCCCAGTGGGGAAATGGGCATAAGAAGTGGGGAAAATACAAAATGTGAAACTCTGCGCTCTGCCTATGATAGTTAAAAATCCAGTGTGTCTATGACCCAGGACTAGAAGGAAACATTAAAGAGAGAGGGAGGGAGGGGGGGAGAGAGAGAGAGAGAGAGAGAGAGAGAAAGAGAAAGAGAGAAAGAGAACTGAGTTTTGGGGTGACAGGGTCAGGAATTTAGGAGGATATTTTTCTTTCATTTTAAAAACCTTTATATTCGTATTTCATGCAGTTTTTAAAAAAATGTAGAGGCTATTTAGCAGCATCCCAGGATGCGGCAGGGAGCTGGTGCATTTAGCAGACTGCCTCCCTACTATCTTTGCTCCAGTTCCCCTGATTTTATTTCTCACAGTACCTGACAGTGGCTGCTTACTCCACCTGCACCCTTAGAGGTGAGTGGTCACCTGTCTGCATCCCTGGCTTCCCCACTGGGCAGCCGCTGGGGCCTGGGAGCCTCCTTACCTGATGCAAGTGGAAACGGGAGGTCGGCTGCAGGCCTGTGGCCTTCGAGTCCTTGAATGTGGATGTTCTGTCTGGGCGGGTGAGGCTTTAATAGCAACCCCACTGTTTATCGTGACCTCTGCGGTCCTCCCCATCAGCCAGCTCATGTACTGATCTCGGTACTGCTGCTCCTCAAGTCATTTCAGCAGAATTGCTGAAACCAGACAGCTCTGTCCTTGGCGTGGCCCAGCAGGGCCCAGCTGTGTTTAATGAAAAGTTCTGCTCAGAGAGAGGTGCTGAGGTGAGTGGGGACTCCTCAAGCCCACTGTCCATGGGGGCCTTGGCACCCCTGGAGGCAGAGAGGTACAGCCCTCGGTGCTAGTCCAGCTCTGAGGGGATATAGTATGTCCCCCTCCCTTCTAGGAAGTATGGCTTGGCCCCCAGGTCTCTGATAGCTGGCCTGTGACTGCCCCTTCCCTCCCACTGAGGCCTGAAGTTAGGGCTGAATGAACATGGAGCTAGGCGGGTGGGTTGGATGGTTTTTCTCTGTCAGCTGCTGCAGTGTGACTGGCCCTCCCACAGACCCACCCATGAAAGGGCTGGGCAGTTTACCTGGATTTCCAAGGCAGGCTGAGCGCCCAGGGCCTGCAGCCTGAAGGGAGCCCAGGTGCCACCGTGATGCCAGACCACCAGATGGGTTCTTTGCTGTTGATCCCACCGGGGATGGTGTTACTGGGACGAAATGGAGTTTGATGAGGGCCAGAGTCATTCGGCCGTCACTGATGGGCTGCCTGTTATTTGGAGGAGCAGCCCACAGACTGGAGGAGGAAGAAGATCGAGTTTTAATGTGCTCTGCTTTTTGACAGGCCACGTGGTCCACACTGGGAAGGCTTATCTCAGCCTCCCTGCCTGCCTGATCGGGTCAGTAAATATTTGTTGAATGCTGTGGAATGCCTTCCACTGCCCTCCCCGTGTCCCACTCAACTTACCCACTTCTACCCCAGCTCCAGTGCCAGCCTGACTGCTTATGTGAGACCCCAGACACAAGTGTGCGGGGACGAGCCCAGGCCTGGGGAATGGGGGTTAGGATCCTGCACCAGGACTGGGCTGGGACACTGGGCAAATGATTTGCCATCTCTGAGCCTGTTTCCTCATTTATAAATTGGAGATAATAAACACTCTTTCCCAGAGCGATTGATGGTTATGTGAGGCTGTGAATAAAACAAGCTTGATGTTGGTAGGTAGGTGCTTCATGACCACCCCTTTCCCTCTTTCTCTTGGAGGGCGTGTGACGTCCTCGGTGCCTTCACTGAGTCAGTGGGACTCTTAACTAGCCGCAGACTTAGGATTTTGGGAGGCAGGGTTCAAGTGAATCCTTTTTGCATGTTGGTGGGAAATTGTCTAATCCTTTATGGGTTTGAGGTCTGCAAAAAGATTGAGAACCAGCAGCCTGTGAGGCCCTGTGCTCTGCATTCTCCAGCGGGGTAGTGACATGAGGGGGAGACTGGTTTTGGGAGCCTCAACGCTAAGACTTTGGAGAGGCCGACTGGCTAGTGATCAGATGGATGGCAGAAAGGCAGAGGACAACTGGTATTTATCCCGACAAAGAGAAGCCTTTGATTTGCTTGAATGGACTGGCCAGTGTGGAAACAGGGACAGCCGAACATAAGCTGGTGGTGCCCTGGGTGCTGCCGCCTGCCTAGATACCAGACCCCAGGCCCCAAATCCCCACAAAAGACAAGGGCTGGCTCGCTGGTTTACAGCTGTCCTGTTCATGCCTTGTTTGCTGCTGCCTAAGTCTGGGCCCTGCCTTCTCTTGGGGGGTGGTCCTTGCAGGTGGATGGTGCCCCTGTTCCTTTGAGAGGGGCTGCCAGGGTTTGCTTGTGCTGGGAATGTAAACCAAGCCACCAGCTGAGGGAGCTGGGGAGGCTGCCAGGCTCTGCTCCTTGGACTTGCCTTCCCTCCTGTGGCGGGAGCAAGCAAATTTCCTGGAAAACAGCCTCTCCTGGAGTGAGTCCAGGGGAGCCCCTTAGCCTTGATCTGGAAACCATTTAATGAGCCCAGATAAGAAGGCCTGGGCAGCCCAGACTTTTCCTTTTGTTCTCTCCCTCCCAAGCCTGCAGCCTCCTTGGCATCCGAGGCCCTTTTGGAATCTGGAACCATGAAAACCTGTGTGACTCTGAGTTTGGATCTGGGGTCCTCCCGGCTTCCTGGGCCTGGGGCGGGGGTGGGGGGACCTTGATCTCACAAGGGAAAAGCCTGGTGGTTTTGTGAGGGAGGCAGTCAGCTTCTGGATTGTTCTTCTGGTGGCCATAGGCTGGCTGTGTCTTAGACCGGGGTTTCTTTTTCTTTTTTGTTTTTATTGGGGAATTGGGGAAGGGGAACAGTGTTGGGGAATTGGGGAAGGGGAACAGACAAGTTGTTGTCCTTCAATCTCAGCTGTGGAGGGTGTAGCTAGCTCAGCTCCAAGTCCAGTCACCATCCAGCCGCCCATTGGCAGCTGCTCAGCCGTTCAATCTTAATTGTGGGTGGGCGTAACCCACCATCCCATGTGGGAGTTGAACCAGCAACCTTGTTGCTAAGAGTGCATGCTCTAACCACTGAGTCGTCCGGCTGCCTGTTGGCAGCTTGCAGCAGCTTAACTCAAGGGTCTGTGTTCAATCTTAGTTGTGGGTGGGCATAACCCACCATCCCATGTGGGAGTTGAACCGGAAACCTTGTTAGAAGCACGGGCTCTCACCAGCTGAGCCATCCTGCCACCTATTGGCACTCAGTGGCAGCTCAGCTCGGGCGCAGCTCACTGGCCCATGTGGGAATCAAACCGGTGACCCTGTTGCTCAGAGCTCGCGCTCTTAATCAACTGAGCCACACGGCCGGCCTAGACCGTGTTTCTTAGTCCTGCTTTTGGTTCAAGGCAGCTGTTCTCTGAGCTGATCCAAGCCTGAGCCTTTGAGCAGGAATAAGTTCTGTGGTTATAACCATGAAAAAGCTACAGGACCAGGAGTCCAGAGTTCTTCTGGGGTGACTCTGGACAAGCTTTTTATTCCCTCGTCTGTAAAATGGGATAACAGCACGTACCTGACACACCTTCCAGGATTGTTATGATGAGGCTCTTCCGAGATAGTGAAATGTGTGTGGAAGCATTTCTTGAACGCTAAAACCACACAGGTGTAAGGGATTAGTATTTCATCTTTATTTTGCAAATAAGTTTTCGAGAAAAGCAAACACACATGTGCTTAAGTTCTGGCCCATACACATACATTGAGGGTTGCTTTTTCACACTAGTGCCGGAAGGGAAGCACTCTTCTTCTCCATGAGGTTTCCTGGAGCCTGACTTCTTTTCTTCTTGCCTGATTTCTTTGGGTTGTAGCATCGTAATTGGATTAAAATCTGTTGGCAACCTATTGGTGTTTTATTTTCTTCTCTTGGTTGACTCTGTGAAATCAGAAAAAGTTTTTTAAAGTGGAAACTTCCATTTGTGGTTGTAGTCAGTTGCTTTTTTTGGCGAATTAGAAACCTGTTTTTGTTGGACGTTCTCTTAAATTGTGCAGTCACTGTCCTGCCTTAGCAGGTGTAGCATAGTCACTAATTGCATCTATCTTTGAGACTGTTATGCTCATCATTTGGCATAATAGTTGTTTTTAGATTTTTTTGATTGTGTGTTGATCCTAGGATACGATACACCTTACTGTTAATTTCTTACAGCATCCCTGATACCAACTTGTTTTCTTAGGTATGTACATTTTTCTCCTAAAAGTAGAAACAAGAAAATTCTGGCAAATTGTACAGCCCGGTTATATAGATGTTTATTGCACTGTAATGCCATGCAGCTTGCGAAGATAAGAGATGAATGTTAACTATTCTTTTTTTAAAGATTTTTATTGGGGAATTGGGGGGATGGGAACAGCGCTGGGGAATTGGGGGAAGGGGAACAGACAAGTTGCTGTCGTTTTGTTCTTCAGTCTAGTTGTGGAGGACGTTGCTTCACTGGCCCAAGTTGGCACCATCATTGCGCTCTTCCCCGGTGAGGCAGATCAGTCGCCGGCTTCTGGACGGCTGCTCACTGTGGCTGCTGGCTGCTCACGCTGGCTGCTGGCTACACATGGTAGCCCATGGCAACCCACTGCCACAGGGGCTGCAGCCTACGCCGTCGCCGTCGACTCACAGCAGCCCAGCTCCAGGTTGAGCTGTTCGTCAGCATCTTAGCTGTAGAGGGCGAGCGTCACTGGCCCTCAATGTGGGATCCGAACCAGGGCCCTCTGGCATCCCAAGCCAGCTCTTAACCAACGCGCCACTCGGCCGGCCCAATGTTAACAATTCTTGTGTGGCTAATGGAGTTAGCTGTATCTAACGGTTGTCCTTTTTTCTCTTTTAGGCCCTGGCTATAAGTCACCATGGCGCAGCAAGCTGCTGATAAGTATCTCTATGTGGATAAAAACTTCATCAATAACCCGTTGGCTCAGGCCGACTGGGCTGCCAAGAAGCTGGTATGGGTGCCTTCCGACAAGAACGGCTTTGAGCCCGCCAGCCTCAAGGAAGAGGTGGGCGAGGAGGCCATCGTGGAGCTGGTGGAGAATGGGAAGAAGGTGAAGGTGAACAAGGATGACATCCAGAAGATGAACCCGCCCAAGTTCTCCAAGGTGGAAGACATGGCAGAGCTCACGTGCCTCAACGAAGCCTCGGTGCTGCACAATCTCAAGGAGCGTTACTACTCAGGCCTCATCTACGTAAGTGGGGCCCGGGGCTCCGGGGCGGGAGGCTCCACGGCTGCCCCACCTGCCTCCTATCCTGGGCGCAGGCTCTAAGGAACGCTGGATTTCAGGAATGCTGGGGCGGCATCCTTGAACTTGAGCATCTGGACATCCTTGTGGAGTGCTCTCATAGCATTGCTTTTATTTATTCTCTACATAGCCAGAAGCAACCGGAAGCCTGTTTTAGACCAGGTGTAGGGAGAACATGACACGTGTGAGGGGTGCTCACCGCTGGCCCTGGTCCTCAGTCTTGGTGGAGATAGGAAGAGTCAGGCCGGTGTGGTCAGTTCTCTGTCAAGGAGGGGAATGCTGTGACCTGGTTCCCCATCTTCCTCCTGCACTACCTGGTCCCCCCCTCCCCCCCACACCTGTCAGCATGGCTTACTTCCCTGGGGAGTGTGCTTTGAGCAGAGGTAAGCCACCAAGAGGAAGATGTGAGTCGTTAGCCCACCCAACACTTCAGGCTGATTTCATGCTAGGCTTAGAGTGCGGAGAACAGCATGTACAAACGCCCAGAGCATGCAGGAGATAAGGAGCAGACTTTTCTCTCCTCTAGCTAGCGGGGCTGCATTTGCAGGAGGACAGCTCATCACCATTGTGGAAATGTCAAAAGCTGAGCATTTTCCCATCCCCTTCGTAACAGGCTCCAAGCTCTTGTGGCCCTAGCGTCACCAAGTTCTTTCTAATGTCTATCCCAATTTCTTCTGTTCAGTGTACAGATATTTCCTTCTGGTTTTGTCCTCAATGGGAAAGAAATATATCTGGTTCTTATTATTCCTAAAATAGCACTTTATTTCACTATTCTGTTGCATTCACCTTGGACTCATTGGTCTTGAAGCTGAATGAAACAGGCCTCAACGTTTTTTTTTTTTTGCACTGGAAGAAGAAAAGATCTCGAGATCATTATAAGCCTCGCATTTTATAGGTGAGAAGACCAAGTCTTGGCCCAGGGAGTTTGCTCATGATCCTATGTGTCCTAAAGGGAGATGCCAGGCTCCCCCTATTACAGGGATAGTGAGCTGCTCCCAGAGAGTCAGCCATTTTATTTTCTATACAATTTCAGGGTGACCTCCGCACAGGTTTCCCCAGGGCGCTTCCCTTACCCCACTGGGCTGGTACTTCCGAGTGCCCTGTGACATGCGTAAGCCCTCTGTTGAGCCATGGGCCATTTTGGACCGCCCGGAAGTCCTGGCCAGGCCAGACCATGTGCTAGGACTGCGTTACCTTGCTGACTGCTGAATTGGTCTATGATAATGAGGTCCTGCTTTCCTGCCATTGATCACCACCCTTTGGGGATGAGCTTGATAAGTCAAGGGTCTATCAATAAGGAGATACACAGAACTGTCTACCTTGAGAAGTCCTTCTGTATAGACCAGCTTAGCCCAACCTTCTAATACGGCAGGTGGGAAGCATGGAGGCCCAGAGAGGACAAGGGGCTTACGCAGAGCTACCCAGCAAGGTGTTGGCAGGGCTGAGACCGGAACTTAGGTTTCCTGATTCTCCACCCAGTTATCTCTCTGTTTCGTGGTGAGAATATTGTCTGGACCAAATTAAGAGCCCCTGCCCCTGGGATATTAACCACTGACATTCAGAATTAGTGACCTGCAAAAAAATGAAGGGATTTTCTCAGGAGGCATGCCCTGTCTCCCTCTGCTCAGCCTTTTACTGGTGTCTCTGTTCACCTTGGGTCCTGTTAGAGATTTGCTGACTGTGACACAAGTCAGACGGCCTGCAGTCACCTATATCAGCTGGCTGCAAATGGCCTTTCCCTGCCACAAACGGGGATATTAGTTGCTCAAATGCATTCAGTGTTGGTTACTTGGTTGCTTCATCTTTTCTCTGCAAGTGTGGGTTTGCTTAGTAGGCGGGCATGGCGGGTAGGACCTAAGCTTTTTCTCTAGAACTCTGGCTGGAGGCATCCGCTTCCATTTCTGCTCCTATGCTGTCACCTCCCATGTGTAGTTCCTCCTGCCTCAGACCAGCTTCCTCCTAAGTGTCGTCACCACAAGGGAAGTGGATTGTCTCTGCAGTTGCCCTAATGGAGACCCTAGCAGGTGCAGAGCTGTGGGGAGATCAAAGCCCCTCAGTGGGGTTGCCTAGGCAGGGGTTGCCCCCCCCCCACCCCCCATTCACAGTTCACCTCTTTCCACACCACGTTCCACACCACGTTCCAAATTGCGACACCAGGAGCCTTTTGTGCAGCATGTTTGCCTGGCGTTGTGGGCGGTGTGGCTAATTCTGCACCACAGCTGCTCTGTCTGTTTCTTCGGGGGGTGAGGCCCTGGGATAGGGGGCGGTCGGGCACAAAGAGCCTCTGTGGCCTGTGAATGGAGCAGCTTCCTGGCGTGGCCGTGTGGGAGCAAAGCCACTTGCTCAGTGTCTGCGCCTCCATGAGCATCTAGTGAGAGAGGCTCGCAGTCGAGTCTCAGTCCTCCCACCTGAGCTGCTGCACTCTCTCCCCAGGGCTCGCTTTGATCACATCCATCTGATTTGATGGGATTAGCCCAGAGAACTTGGAGACCCATAGAACTCTCCACAGGACCATCTGCCCACCCAGCTGTCAGAAAGACTTGTCCTAGTAACCCCCAGCCCCTTCTGTTGTCACCACCAGCTGTTCCCAAACATCTGGCTCCGTGACACACCCTAACTGTGTGGCCATGTGTCCTTAATGCTTTCATCGGGCTGGATTTCCTCGAGTGTGGGTTTTCTCAAACCCAAGGAACAAAGCTCACATGTTTCTGAGCTCCTGGGATTCTAGGATGACCTCTCTGCCCCCTGGCCTTCTATCTTGTCCCCACCCGACAGTCACAGAGGGAAAACAGGAGTCTTGGCTGCACTCCTGTCTTCCCGTCATGCCTGAGGCTCAGGGTGCCAACACTACGGGCAGACGGACCTCTTTACTTCAGAGCTCCCCTGGTCCCTTGTGAAAAGAGTAGTTGGAGGGAAAACAAATGACTGATTATCCCAGGAAGAAAGGAAAGTGAGGGCCCTGCATCCCCTCCTTCAAACAGAAGAGGCAACCAAACCCACTTGTTCATGTCCAAACTCAGCTGCTCTTCTGCAGGCGGACCAGTGTATGGGTGGTGGGTCCCTCTGGAATGCTGTTTTCAGCCTAACTTCTGCCCGGCATGTCCACGTGCTGGGTTCCTGGGTTCATGACTGGTTCCTGGGTGGGCCCTGTCTGTGGGTTCAGCCACAAGATCCATTCTCAGTTCTGGTAGGAATGGAGGGGGCAGGGTGGGTAGGGCCTGGCTTGACAACACAGTGCAGCCCCTCGGATGTTGGCTGCTGTTGGATCAAGGGGCGAAATTGTGGACAGTGAGGGTGGAGGCCATTTTGTAATGAGGACAACAAAAAGATGTGAGAAGTTCAGAGAACTGGCCTCCATGACCAAGGAGGTCTGCACTGGGGATGGGGGTGGCAGGGCGTGAGACCAGGTCTGCTCCCAGCTCTGGCGTTAATTGGCCTGGGGCTGCAGGTGCATTTTCCTAGAGAGGTTTTTCAGGGGCTGTACCCCCACCTGAACACCTGTCATGTGGTTGGTCTCGATAGCTCTTCCAGCTATTAGGACTTGGTCATTTTTTTTTTTGATGAGGAAGAGGGATCTTGGAAGAAAAAATAGCAGGGAAATTTTAGAAAAAGAATTAGTAGCCGCAGGTTAATATGGATTTGTCTGGACTGATCTGTCTATAGTCCAGGGGTTGGCAAACTTTTGAGACGGAAGAGCCGCCAGGGGTCAGCAAACTGCGGCTTGCGAGCCACATGCAGCTCTTTGGGTATGTACATGTGGCTTTGAAGTAAAATTGAAAATGAAAATAAAACTATCATAGTTTCATTTATAAAATTTTTAAAGGATATTATTCACATAATGGTGATTATGTAAAAACATTTTTATGGCTCTCGAATAATTTTTACATTGTTGTGAGGGACAGGATTGGTTCTTCCAGGGGTCGGCAAGCTTTTGAGAAAGAACATACCCTAAGAGCCGCATGTGGCTCGCGAGCCACGGTTTGCCGACCCCTGGTCTACACCATTGCCGCTGGAAACTGCTCTCCTGACCTACTTGGAGCTCCGCTCCAGGCTGTGCTGGGTGCTGTGTGAAGCACTGGAGCCACTCAGTGAGGTATAGACATTTGCCTGTCCCCATTTTATAGACTAAGACATGGAGGGAGGGAGAGGGTAAGAAATCTGTCCTTGTTGGGACTTGACCTCAGACACCAGGCTCCAGGGTCTGATTTTAACCTGGTCAAGTCAGACGTGGAGTCCTGAGTGTATTTTTGGGTGCCTTGTATAAAGGGTGCTTATTAATTAGATTCCGCTTAAGAGAAGACCTGAGTCTTGGAGAAGGCTCACAGGGGACACAAAAGTGGTTTTTAATTTTTTGAGAGATTTTCACGTGAATGTTTCTAGAAGGTTCCAGGGAGGGAGTTATCTGTCCATGATCTTCTAGCCCACAAAAGATCTAGTTGGTTGGTTGAGGAGTACGGTGAGTTCTTCCCAGTGCTGGGAAAATGTAGGCCTGAATATCTCTGAGAGACCTTCAGGGTAGAATAATGTGTGTTTCTACACAGTTTGTTCACTGCAACTGAATCCTTTTGTCTTTGTGCATCTCACAATGACAAACACATCTCTTATTGTCCTTGGATTGAGTTTTGTAACTGGACTTCTGTCCGTGAAGCTTGCCACAGATCTTGCCCGATGCGTATGCTCATTGACATGCAAAGCTGGCAGCTGTCATGCCGTCGAGGGAGGACCCTCACCGAAAGAGCAGAGATGGTGCCAGCGCCCTCAACACCTGCAGCAGGGCCCAGAGAGCGAGGGCTCCAGGGAGCACTCTCACATCAGGCTGACGGCCTCGAGGCAGCAAATACTTTGCCACAGAGTTTGCATGCCATCAAGAATCAGACTTCCTAACCCATTCCTATTTGCTGCTTTTTTCTTTAGACCTATTCAGGCCTGTTCTGTGTGGTCATCAATCCTTATAAGAACCTGCCCATCTACTCCGAAGAGATCGTGGATATGTACAAGGGCAAGAAGAGGCATGAAATGCCCCCTCACATCTACGCCATCACAGACACCGCCTACAGGAGTATGATGCAAGGTGAGTGCTGCGGCCTTTCCAGTGGCTGTTTTCACCTGCAGCCTTGTCTGCCTTCGCAGGTGCTCACTCACTAGTCACCGTGATCTAGTGGCTGGATCAGTGCTGATGCACTGGTGATGGGGCAGGGCATTGCGGAGGTCTAAGCCACTGTGTGAGTCAAGGCCAGTGACTCTCCAAGGACATTTTTATAGAAGCTTTCATTATTTTCCCCCTTTCTCATTCTTGTCAAGAGCTCCTGCACCAGTCCTCTCACGTCTGGGCCCCTTCTTTTACCAGTTACTCCCTTTCCTCCTTGTTTTTCACCTCTTTCTTGCTTCTCTACAGTCTGGGAACATGCTTGAGTTTTTCCCAGTGAAGAAAACAGACACACAGTCTCCTGAATTCTGCGTCCCCACTCTAGCTTGTCTCTGCTCTCTCTGCCCTATCACAGTGGAGCTTTCTAGAGGAAGTATCTGTGCATGTCTGGCCCCACTACTTCTCCAGACTGTCCCACAAAGGTCACCCTTGCTTCTGTGTTGGCGAAATCCATTGTACTCATGAGTTGTTATTTTACTTAACCTCTCCCCAGCATTGGACAATCTTGACCACTCCCTTTCGAAAGCCCTTCCTTCCTGTGAGGTCTGGTTCCCCTAATCTCTGCCCTCCCCATCTATGTGGTTCTCTCCTGTTACTCCTCCTCCCCCAGGAGGAGGTGCTCCTCGAGGTCTTGTCCATCCACTCCAGTATTCCTCTGGATGGTGGCCCCATCGACTTGACTGGCTTTATTATCACTTTCTTGCTGGGGCCCGAAACACTGTCACCTGATCACCACTTGCTCCCAGCTGCCATTTCTCCATCCACCCTTTCATCTAAGCCTGGAACCTGGTTAATCTTATGTTCTCCTCTCTCTTCTTCTTCACCCCTCTTTCCAAGCCAGTCAGCACTTTCTATAGATTTTTCTCTCTTTTCATGTTTCTGATCCTCTTATCCCTGTGGCCCTGGCCTTACTTAGTTTAGGCCACCACAATTTTTTGTTTGTGTGATTGTTGTGACCTCTTTACCGTCACTCTTAATAGAGCCCTCCCTCTATTTCCACCAGAGGGTCATCTTCCTAGAATGCAAATCTGATCAAACCCCTATTCGAAACCTTGAAAAATCTTGAAAAGATGCCTCGTTGCCCCAAACACTCAAACCCGCTAGTGGCCCATAGTGACTTTTGTAACTGGCCTCCTGCCTCCTCGCCAACTTCCCGGCTACGTGGAACTCCTACGTTTCTCTAACCGCCCTTCCTGCTCCATCTGCCTGCACTGCCTGGCAAGTTTCTACTCTTTCGTTAAAGACAGTGAAGCAATACTGCCCTTCAGGGAGTATATCTGAGCTAGATTTGCATTGGAGCCTGGGTGATACTTTATTCAAATATTTGTTTTTCTCAACCTAGACATGAACACGGCTTACGTTGCTGCCTTTACAGTCTCAGAGCTTAGCCAGGCATCTGGCATATGGTGCCATTTCCTGTCATTTGGAGTCTAGCCCAACTTCCAGGCAGGGCTATATTCTCATATCTTCTATTGATAGTGGTTTTTCATGTACTCTTCCATGTGTATTCTTTCTTTAAACTTTGTAATCAGTCTAGGCAGCGATGACAATGAATCTTGTTGTGCTAACTACTTTGTCTCTGGTTTAGTGGTTTAAGATGGCAGCCTGTGGGTGTGTCTTGTGCCATACACATCATGCTGTGGAGAGGGTGTTTCATTGCCAGGCTTGATGAATTATGTAGGATGTACATGTTTGTCCCAACCTTTGGCTTGTGTTCACGTCTATCAAAATTCCTTGAGGAAGCCGGCCCTCTAGTTTTAAAGTAGGAAGCCTTTCTCAAAGTGCTAACTCAAGAACTCTGATGGAAGGACATTCCGTGACATTCCAGAAGAGCCTGTCCTATCTCTGGAGGTTATGAATCAGTTTTCTCCTGACTCTCTTAATTGGCCAGATGCAAGATGTGCATCCTGGGGTGGTCTTGAGCTCTGCACTGTTGAATCAGGGCATGCTCCCTCACTTGGATGCTGGTTTTGAACAAGTGGGCTTTCTTTGCTCTTAGGTGAGCCATTATGAAAAGAACGATGCAAAAAGCATGGCGCCAGGAGTTATTAGAACTGGACTTCAAACTGAGGGGCAAAAGTTAGCACTATAGGTTGGAGAGAGTTGAAAAAAATAAAATAAAAGGAATATGCAGAGGGCCAGAGCTTTCCTTTGTGTTGACCAGGAGGTCTTGTCCTTAAATAAACGGCCTTGATAGGAACCGAGGAGCTGCCCTAAATTGTGAGGGCAAGTGGGTGGGTGTTTTCATTTTTTGGAGACCAAGGGTAGGAAATTCATTTGCAGGCATGGCGAACTGAGGTCCTGGTGCTTCTTTCTAACGGTCTGTGCAGGTGCTGGGTCCACGTACTTTCTAATCCTCAGTCTGAGAGGTCTTCACTCGCCTTCAGCTTCATGTTGGACTTGCTGCAGCTCTTTAGCTCACGTGTTGACCAACTGAGGACATGTCCAAGTTCCCTCTCGTTGTGCACAGTTGACCTGCAAAGCAGTTAGCAACAGGTCTCTTGTTCTTGGGGTAGGGAGGAAGTTAATTAACAGAAGTTGCTCCTGTTATGACAAGATGGTTCACCAGTAAAGAAAGTCCCTGAGAGGAGCCTTTGGTGCTCACCCTGGGCAGGTTTCGGCAGTGGAGCCTTGGGGCCGCAGGCTGCTAGTACTAACTAGCTCCCCTGTTAGTACACGCTGCCCCCTGGCTTGGCGGCTGGGGGGCGGGGGGACAGGTTGGTTTGCTTCCATCTTAAAAGGTACAGCCAGACAAGACAGTTCCTTTTCTGCTTTTTCTTTAAATAAGAAGTAGAAAAAGATTTCTTCCCTGAGCTGACTGGCTTATGACATACTAGCATTTATTCTGGCAAATAGGGAAGTTGGTGGCTTTGTCTGGGGACTTTTATGAGATTAATTCTTGGACCCTTCCAAGGGACCGCCATCTGTCTTTCATCTCTTAAATGCTCTGGTTTGCCTGTAAGTCCTGATTTATGCCTGTTGTCCTGGAGTTTGTAGTAATACTACCCTCTTTCAATTTCAGAACCATTCCAGTTTGGGTGATAAATTATATGGTTACTCTATCTAAGTCAGGGTTTCTCAAACTTGACACTATTTACATTTGAGGTCAGATAATTCTCTCTTGGGGGGCGGCGGGGTACTTGTCCTGTGCTTTGTATGGTATTTAGCAGTATCTTGGCCTCTACCCACTAGATGCCAGTACTACCTTCCCTCTCCACTTGTCACAACCAAAAATGTCCCCAGATATTGCTACCACATGTTCTCTGGGGGGCAAAATTGCCCCCACTTGAGAACCATTGGACTGCATTGTAGATTGGTTTTACTCTGAGTGTCAACTCCCATCAATCAATAGTGGCTTGCCCAGCCCTGTATTGGTAAGGATCTCAATGCCAAGGAATGCTGGGATGGATTAGTGCTGTCTGCCATGGGCGCAGGATGGGGCATGACAGCATATGGTGTCCTGGATTAGGCCATGGAGGTGAGAGATAGAAAGTGCTGGAATACCAAGAGGTTTAGTATATTATCCTGGCACCGGAGGCCCTGGCAATCCAGATGGAAAGATGGGACATGTTTGTACAGAGATCTATGGCCATGGCTATATAACAAGACTAGTTGCTACCTACACCTGGTGCCAACACAACTGCAGCAGGTGTCTTGGGAGTTCAGAGGCGAAGGTGTGGCCACTGAGTCCTGGGGCGGTTGGAAAGGTGCTGTGGTGGTCGGAACCTGGGGAAAGGCTGGCAGGTATGTGTCAATAAGTGGTTACAATGCAGCCCAGATGTGCCCGGCACAGCTTTGATTGTTGTTTTAATCCTCAGCCTTGGGTTTAATTAAAGTTGTGGTGACATAGTTGGTTCACCCTTTCAACCTTGGCTTTCCCGTTTGGTTAATTTGTTGTGATGGCCGTTAATGGATCTTTCTGTCCTGGGGATTAAACTGATCCTCAGGATTCAGTAAGTGTTATCTTACTGTGCTTTGAAATGTCTGAGGCTAGGAGGATGAGAGGGTATAAACTGTGTGGCTGTCCCTTGCTAGGTGGACATCAGCCCTAGGGGGAATAGGGATGTGTCTAGGGCAGGCATAAGGGGCTGCCTGTGGAACTTGGGGGAAGCAGCGTATAGTCTGTAAAAGGGAGGACTGGGCTGGGAAATGGCACTCCTGGCTTCCTTGGGGGCCAGGCCTCCTGGGTCTCCCTCTGGGGATAAGAAAATGTATGTTCTTACAGAACAGGCCAGTAAAAAGATTTGACTTGAGCCCGGTTATCTCCCCAGTAAATAAGAAAAAAAACCAAACCCTTCTATGTCAATTAGTTAGAATGCCAGGTTTGGTTCACTTTCAGTGGCTTTCTGGTATTTTAATGAGCTCCCAGCACTTCTAGGGGAGTGGCCGCAGGGCCTGCTTTCATTCCAGGCCTTAATGAATCCAAGAGCTATGCAACCCTTTGCTCTGTGCTAATCCCACCTCTGCTTCTCGGGAAGCGGCACCAGAAGTGGTTGTCACCACGCAGTTGCTCAAAGTACCCAAGCGAGTGTCCACATACCTCCCAGCAGTTGCCTAACCTTTTTGGGTAAACAGTGAAGGGTAGAATTTTAGCACTCATCTTCACATCTGAGTGCGACCCTTCTGATTCACAGGAAAAGGGACGGGACCTGTTAACTGTCTTGTCCCGAGGAGCGCTCCAGAAACCAGGGTGTCCTGACCCCCGCCCTGGTGCCCATCCCCCAGGGGTGCTGTTCTGTTGCCCCCCCGTGTCCCTGGCTGGCGTGTTGGGAGGAATTCTGCCTGGCCCACTGGTTTGGAGGAAGAGAGCCCCTCCTTCGCCTCTCTCCACATTCTTCCCACCCTGGTGCTGTTTGCGCCCGTGGAGCTGTCTGCTTTCCAAGGTCTTCCTGAGGAAAAGCACCACGTTGGTGAGAGGCTGGGAAATGCTTCGAGGGCACAGTAAAGCATGACTCTGAACAGACTCACCAGGCCAGGCTGCCGAGGAAGCCACAGATGTGATGACTCCACTTAAGGAGGAATGTGCCGACCGGGCCCTGCCCAAGAGCCCGGCCAGCCATCGGCCCACAAAGGCCCGCTGTCTTCAGGGAGGTCTGAGCCGGGCCGTTTGGCCGTGTGCTGGGGAGGCCGAGTTGCCTCACCCCGAGGGGTGTGCTCTGTGCCCACACATGGTCCTCCGTGGGAACTGAACACCTATTTGCTAGCCCTGGCCCAGCCCGGAGAAGATTAAGAGCCAGTCTTGAGAGTCAGGTAAACTTCAGGAAGAGAGTGAGTGAGAGTCCAGCTCATAGGGGCACCCCACTTAGCCTTGAAGGGTGCTGGGGTAGCGAGGGGCTTTGATAATGACTTAGCCTTCTGTGGTAGGTCACCAAAAAGGGTCTGTTAGGCCTTAGCTTTAGGGAGAAACTTGCCTTGTGAACAGGAAGTGTGGTGGGGAGAAGAGAGCATGGGACTTGGGCTGGACTAGAGTCGGAGTCTGGCTCGGTCACTTCCCGATCGTGACCGGGTTCCACTTACTCTGACAGGGCTTTGTTTTCTCATCCACCTCCTGGGCTTAATAAAACGTACTTGGCTGGGTTCTTGTTAAGAATTCAACAAGGCGCCTGGCCTGTGGTCAGTGCCCCTCCGAAGGTGGCGAGAGGAGTCTGACAGCACTGTTTCTGGAGTGAATTGTCCCCATCTGCAAATCACGTGTTCCTTCAGTCCACGCTTTCACTGCTTAATGAAGGTGATAACCAGATGCGTCCTTCATCGGGCTTACTCGCCTCAGAGAGCATCCTCAGAGAACTCAGGCTCTGGGTTGCAGCACGCACAGGAAGTGACTTGTCAAAGCTGCCTCCCCTGCAGCGTCCACACACGACACAAGCGTGTCTCCAACTTGTCTGATCTAGTCCACGGACCCAGAGCGGGCAGCGTGGGGGCTTTGTGGCTCAGTGGGGCTTCTGGAGAACATGGTGGGGCTTTAGGAGAATGTCATATGAGCTCTAGAGATGAGTCTTCAGCATCACCGAGCAGCGTCCTCTGTTGATATACTGGTAGGGAACCAGAGAGGCTCTGCGACCAGCAGCCCCAGGCCCACCACCCAAACACCGGAGCCTGGGTCAGGAGGCTCATCCCTAGGGCTGACCCCAGGAGGCTGCTTTGCCATGCCACCCAGAAGAAAGCCCAGGCCTGGAATGAGGCTGCTTAATTATAATGTGGTCATGCTTGTCAGTCTCATTTCTATAAAATGTTTTTTCTAGAAGAGGAATTTTGTGTTTAATGGATCCTTTTCCAGGATTCAGCTTTGGGCTTGTTTTTTTGTTTTTGTTTTTAATCCGACCCAACAGGCCTACTGTGTTTTTTTCTCTGGGCCGGCAGAAGTAGGAGATAAGAAACTCTCAAAACTTTGGGGATGGCTGACAACTTGGCCCATGTCTCTGTTACTGCTCCCCCAAAACCAACAACAAAAACTCACCTGTGAAGTCTAATGGCTGAGCTGCTCTGGGCTTTTAACCCCCCGGACACGTTCCTCTCCCTGCCTGGTGCGTGCTGCTCACCAGCTCATGTTTCTTCTGCTCTCAGGTCCTAGCTCTGAAAACCCAAGCAGGGCCGTGTTGTGTGCACGATGTCAGGGCTGCGCTTGGAGGAAAGGGTTGCTTTCCTCCCTCTGCCCGATTTCTGGAATGAAGCTATCAGATGAGATAAAAAATAATCCCCTAAAACTAAAGAGAAAAGAGCTGAAAGTTGCAGGAATAAAAGTCAGGATTCTGTAAGTGGCTTCTGTAAAATTCCTCTGGTGTTGACCAAGGCATTGGCCCAGTGTCCCCCTTTGTAATAAACTGAGGACCTGAGGTGTTCTGTTTTTGACAGACGAGCAGTGCTGATTGGGGCTTAGGATGTCATTCCAACCGGGCTTTGTGACTCTTGATGAAGATCTTGTTTCTCAGGCTGGTTCACAAATACACTAGGGCAGAGGTCTAAGCCGAAAACCAAGGAAGGAAGCCATGCATGCTTTGGGAACAAATTCTGGCTAAAAGTCACCAGCACGCCTTTCATTTCATTTGATTGTCCCTTCTCCAAGGCGACTGGAGCCCCTGGCTTCTTCAGGAAGCATCTTCATGTGCTGTTATTGTTCATCTAGTGTTAAAGTTCCTGCTATTCTCCAGCAAGTTTGACCCAACTCATCGAAGGGACATTTCGCAAAGCTCCCGGTTCTCTTTGCAGGGACGTTTGTCTCCAGCGGGAGCCAAGTTTGTCCTGAGCTTTGCCCTGCTGTGTCCAGCTTTTTCCCTGTTCCTGGCCTGTTGTCTTTCCCTCCTGTCCTTCCCTTTCTCCCCCACTGAGATCCCAGCCCTCTGCAGACCTGTGACCCTAGGCTTAGTCCTCTCCACGTGGGACTCAGCCAGGAGCCCTCCTGTGTTGTCTTTTCCCCAAGGAGAATGTTGAAGAGCAGGGCAGAACTGACCTCAGGGTGTTAGTCCCTCCCTGTGTCCTGGTAGCTTTTGCTGTGGGCCATCAGCACTCCCATGTAGGTTTTGAATTTCCCTCCACCCTGACAAACCTGTCAGAGCTGCCCCAGCAGTGGCCTCACACAGAGAACATTCTCGCTCCTGGCCCCGCCCATGGGAAAGGTGGAAAAACAACCAGCAGTGGTTTCTGGCAGGTGTGCTTCTGTGCTGGGAGCTCACCTGTGTGAGCTGCTGGATGCGTTTTGGCTGAGAGACATTGGGTCCTCGTTTGCCCTCCGACACAGTGAAAGCGAAGATCAGTCCCTTGGGCTTCTAATTATCAAGGGTGCCTGGTGGGGAGGGCTGCCCGTTTTCTGCCTCCTATGACTGGGGACTTGGGCCTCCTCAGCAGAGTTTAGACCACAGCCCTACCTGCAGGAGTGTGTGGGTGGAGGCCCTGGGCCAAGTCTGGCTGGCTTCTGGCTTGGGTTGCCGCTGACTGACTGTCTCCCTGTTCGGGGCCTGCCTCTGTGCCTTGGAGAAAACATCACTGGTGATCATGTTGTGTGCTTGGGAGGCAGGCTGCCAGGAGCTTCGTGACACAAGGCCCCTGAGGCCCAGCCTCCACCTGCAGCCTCTGCTAACATGAAGCATTAATTTGTACCTGCTTTTTCTCACCTCCCTGCTTTCCAAGTGCTTGTAACCCAAGCTCGTGAATTGGGCTGGCTTGGAGAAAGTAGCAGACAGCTTGTAAGGCCCCGTGTGACACTGAGTGTGGGTGGCCCTTTCTGTGTAGCACTGCTGGTGGCACAGTGCCCTGCCCTGCCCTGTAGGAGCTCTGTGAGGAAGTGCTAAGTATCCAGAGGTCAGGTTCTTGGCCCAGCTTGTGTGACTTTGATCGAGTAATTGGGTTTCTCAGGACGCGGTGTCCTGACCTCCAGATACTGATGGTTGAACCAGGCGCTCTCTAGAGCCTTCCTAGCTCCCAGGTTCTGAGCTCGAACCCATAGGTCTCTCCACGTCTCATACTTGGTTTTGGCCTGAATACACTTGTACTTTGGCCCGTTGAGACCCTGATGCTGTCCACGAGAGGCTCTCGGGAGAAGTAACAGGAGCCTAGGAGTTTGCTGCCCCGATGGCCTGTGGCTTTGTTTCCCAGGCAACAAGGAGCAGGGGTTCACACAGTAAGCCACCCAGGGGTCTGCTCTGCAGTGTTCATGAGACAGACCCCTTAGGTGGTGGAAAGTTTCAGGCCCATTTGTCTTGGATCATCCTGTCAGTCTCATCCCATGCAAGCTTGTCACCCAGCCTGAAACTGCCCTTTGCTGTCATTTTTCTCTTGTTCTCAAGAAACCTGGCTGACTTGAAGATGGGTCTTGGGGGCAGGGTGCTCTTCCCGATGTGCGCCCGGAGAGAGCGGCTCTGCCTGAACCTCATGAGACGTTATCTTAGCCAGCTCTCTGATGAGTCAGTCCTGGGCCACGGCTGTTGGTGAACCAGGCCCGATCTCTTCCTTCTGTACTTCCTGTTGGGGATGATGTCACCACTCTGTGAGCCTCGTGGCCTTTTATGGACAAGAATCGGCAGCTCCTCACAGAGGAAGTGAGTGATAAGGCCCCCAGCATAAGTCTGAACCTGGGGTGAAATACCTGCGGTCAGGTGTTCCCTCCGCCCACCTGAGCTGGGGCGTTCTGAGTTGGCTGGAAACATCTGTTCATTTGGACCTCTGCTTCAGCTCGAAAAGGCCCCGGGGCATTTGGGGTTTTAAATAAAATCTGGAAGGGGAATGGCCTCTTCTCTGAATATGTAACTTAAAACCTTGTTCTGCAGTGGAGAGCTGGAGGTGCAGAGGGCTCAGTGTGTGCAAGCACCTGTGCTGTGTCAGCACCTATGTTGTGCCTGTTCGTCAGGCACACCCACCATCCAGTCCTCAGAGTGGCTCTGCCAGTGAGGCCCACCCTCTGGGCGAGGTCCAGGAGGCAGGCATCCCGAGGGGGAGTGCAGAGTGAGGGTTGGAACCCGGGCTCTGGAGCACGCAGCCAGTGGCTTTCTCCCTGCTGCCTGCTCCAGCCATGCGGACCAGTGGTTGTCAGAGTGTGCTCCGAGGAACCCTGTCTCCACCACCAAAGCAGCTCTGGTTTTTATCTCCTGCTTCATATTGGGGATTTGGGAAGATTTTCTCTGAGGAAAGGCTGCTGTTTATTTTAAAAGCCTTGAAACCACTGCAGAGAGTCATCATCTTGGCTCAACCCCCCCCTTCATCGAAGTAGGGTCCGGGCAGGAGGGGTTCAGGCTCCGAGGTTGAGCTAAGGGCCTCCATCCCGGCAGGGAGCCTGTTTCCCAGAACAGGGTTCTCTCTGGACGTTGCATTCCCCTGGTCCAGGCTGCAGGGTTCCTGTCTGTCTGTCCGTCTCCTCTGGTGTGGAGGAAGGGCGTTTTCAAATAAGCCTTCAGTCCATGTGGGCCCAAATAAGGACTTGAGCCAGAACCACGGAATGGGCTGGACTCTTGGGTGTCCGACTGTCGTGAGATGACCGTGTAGGGAAGGGCTTACGGAGTGCGTGGTAAGGGGGTCTAAATGCACCCGGGGCCCGGCAGAGGAAACTGAGGCAGAGAGCCGACTGGTTGCTGAGAACTCTAACCGTCCCACTGCCCAGAAGAGATGCCCCTGAGCTCAGAAACAAAACAGAACTGTGTCTCAAGAGTTTGAGCTCTGAGCAACAGCGGTTCAAGTCAGCCCGAGCTGAGCAGCCGTGAGCTGCCAACAGGTGGCGGGATGGCTCAGCTAAAAA